>NC_072740.1:136107214-136407214 GCF_026930045.1 Uloborus diversus
ACAAAGCGCCTGTCTCCGGACACACACAAGAAAGATTTGCAACACGAGTGAGGGAAATAATACCCAGGGAGCTGGCAGGAATTGAATCTATGACCTCCGGCTTAGAAGTTTAAGCATCTACCACAGAGCCCCCCCCCCCCCCCAACAACCTCCATTAAAAATAATTTTTTCCAGGAACGAAGATTGCTCATGAGTCGAGTAGAGTAGTCACTTTGGTTGAATTTTGCCATTTTTCATGTATTAAGGTGGTAGCATTATATACAGAGAGAGCGTGGGTGGTTCAAAAGAAACATTCCCTACATATGAGCCCTAGCAGTCCATTCGCAGAATCAAAATTTTAGAAATGGTGATTTAAAGAAATGCACTCGAGATTGTGATAATTGAATGGGCTTGAATAGCAGTTACATAATGCATATAAGGTGAAACCAAAATATAGTATATGGTGAAAGCTAGCATTGAGTTATCACAACAACTCATGTCCTATAGGTCTGAAATGAAGTGCACAATGTAGCCCTAATAATAGTATTAGATTATAGTTGAACAGTCACTATTCCTCAGTGTGAGTGTGTTGACCTATGTAACGCACCTTATAAATGGTATGCGTGTTGATGTCACAATGCCTGAAAGTAATCATTTGCAATCTATAAAAGGTGGTACCACCAGATATACACTATTAGTGCTCTCTATCCAACACTTATGATTGCAATTGGATTTTATGCAAAAATATTTTTAAATAGAATGTAAATTGTAAGAAATAGTTTTCAGAATTGGCTGACAGGTTGGTATTATCGTTCCAATCTGAGCCTTCACACCTGCATATAAATGAGATATCTATAGGGTCAGATTTCGTATTACACCGTTTAGAAAGATATGTATTGTTATTAATTTTTTCAATTATGTAGGTTTACTTTTAAACAAGCCAAAAAGCTCAGACAATTACTATTTCTGTCACCTATTGTGCCTCTGCCTCCAGTAATGCATCTTCCTTGAAATAATGTTCTGTACTCAAGTTTTTTTTTTTTTTAAATAAACACACCAAGACATTTGAAGAGTAAATTCTGTTCATTTTGTCCTATAATAAATGTACAGAAGAAAAATTAACTTTTAAACATAATATTGACACACATATCATATTCCAAAAGGACCTATACATCTCAAAGTTATTTGCATAATGCCCAATGAGCATATGTGTTCAATGAATACTAACACTACATGAAAAAAAATCATGCAGTAATCAGTACTTCCTCAAAAAGGTGTATAATCTCCATCAGGGCCTTAATAGTGCAAAATTATTCATATAATACTGTTGACACCTTTCCGACAGCCGATATTTCGGTCACATATCTATAAATCATGAAAATTTGTTCTTAATAAAACTAACAGTAGTACAATGAAAAATAAAAATGAATTATAATACATGAATAATGAGATTCTTACAGCTGATCTTATCAGCGCTCTACTTTTACATTCTTGTATTGCTGCTGCCTACAGAAAACTTTAAAATTGGATAAAAAAGAATCTAATTCTCCTTACTTGTAATTTATGGTAAACATACATTCAGCTTTGGTTAAAAGCATCAACTACCTATTAGCATAAATATGGCGATAATATGAATGTTTTTATAATGGCAGTGCAAAATTTATGCTGTAGTTAAATAATTAAGTATGTTGTGATTTTTCCAAGAGAGCACCATTTCCATGCTTATGAATGATCAACTGGTGAAAATATTTATGAAAAGATGAAAATGAAAGAAAAAGAAACATTTGTACCAACATTCGAATGCAATGGCACCAACATTACTAACTACAGATATGGAACAAATCTATGGCACCTCATACAATCAGCCAATCCCAATTTCACTTCAAAACAAAAAAATGTATGATTACTGCCAAAAGTTTTCTTAGTGTGAAAGAAATTTTAATGCCTCAAAATATTTTTGGTAATTAACAAAAGCAAATAGGAAAAAAAAAAACCCAACAACTTTAAAACGTGACATAAACATGGACTTTTAAAAAAATTCATAGCTTTAAAGAATACTTTGAAGAATAGCAGCATATATTCATGGCAAAAAATGCTTAGCCTGAAAATATTCATGGTAAATAAAAAAGTTAATATATGAAACTAATTTATGATCATAGTGTCTAAAAGTCTTGGACATAATTTGTATTTTACAAGTTTTTTTTTTTTGACAAAAAATCAAAACAAGTAAAAGCTTAGAGGTTAAAAATTTATGGACTAACTGTCTTCCATTGTCACTGGGAAACAAATCGAAAGTTACAAAATAAAAACATGACATAAGCGAAAATGATAATTTTACTTTTACACAATATTTACAAAATAATTTATAAAACTTTCATATAATTTAACTTTGACTTTCTACTCATACTTTTTACAGTAATGCAACTATATTTTATTATAGTGACCATAAAAAACCTACATTTTTAGAGTAAATTCACAGTAGGTAAAGTATATTTAACAAATTTTCTAATGTAATAGCTGCCATTTTTCCAAGCTGCTCTCTGAAGTAGAACAACTGCAGAAAATAACACCAGTTTAATGCTTTCTAATCAAATTTATGAATACACATGTCAAGCTCATGTCACATAGTGACATAACAGCCACTAAGCAATTATGCAATCAAAAGTAAGCATTTCATGTCAAAAGAAACAATATTGAATAATACAAAAACTGATTACATTATGAAATCCTCTAATTATAACCATGTAAAGGGAAAAAAAATAACTATTATTTTAAACAAATGCACAAAAAATCAATATTTTACTGAGAAAGCAGAATTTTAAGCAATTTCTATCGAACAGCTCTAAAGCAATGGTGCTCAACTGTTTTTCATCTGAGGGCTATGCCTCGTTTATTCAGATGAATCTCATGGGTTAGAGCTCAAACAAAATTTAAATGTATACAAATGTTGGTGCACATGGGAAAATAAAAAAGAAAGTTACATACCAAGAACTGTAGTTATCATTACTACACACTTATTTTATTTTTATTTTTTTTTATAAAGGAAGTATAATTTTTAGAAATCAATTTCTGACTTTAAGGCTACAAATTTGCAACAATCACTCTCAATAACAAATGAAGATAATTGCAAGTTTTGGAAATTTCCAGAACGTAGTGTTTGATTTGTAACATTGAGCAAAATATTTCATATGAATAATCTTCATGGACTTCATATGGTCCTTGGGTTACAGTAGGGCACCACTGCTCTAAAGCACACATATATATATATATATATATATATATATATATATATATATATATATATATATATATATATATATATATATATATACAGTCGACGCTCATTATAACGACCACACATTATAAAGACCGTCCCATTATAACGACCAGTGGTAGAAGTCCCAACTTTGTTCCTATGAACTCTATGTTAATTTGCTTTCGTTATAAAGACCGTTCTGTATCGTCTAATCCAATACAGCGACCGAATTAGCGGACGCTACTTCTTGTGTTCTTTCCAATAAAACAAATTTGTAGCTTAAAATGACACTGATTATTGTTTACGGATATCTGCCTGAAGTTTTCAATGTCAAATCCAACTTTAAGATGGGGGGGGGGGAGGTTACCATTCACCACAGCTAGCACAGAAAAAATAATGGGAGGAAAAATCGAGAAAATTCCAGATTCCTAAGAAAAGGGAGTTGACAGATGTATTGGTAGTTTGGTGTTTGAATCTACTATTCTTAAAGATTTGGGGTTCTCGAGGGACTTTTAAATGTTTCTTTGGAAAGCAAGAGAAACACAGTTTATCACCTATATCTGAAACAGAAGATAATGATTTGCAAAAATCGCGTCTGCTAAAAAGGCAGACCTCTGTTTCTGGTTTTATCTTCAGAAATTGTTGTGGTAGTAGTAGTAGTAGCAGATCTGAAAGTGTGTAACATTTTCCTCCCTATATTTTCTACTTTAAAACTTGTTTAATATTCTGTCATAATATTTTGCACACTAATTTCTAAAAATTCCTATGATAAACATTTGGGCATTTACTTGGGCATACATGATGACGGTGTACATTTTTTTAATTTATACCTCTTATAACGACCACTCGTTATAAAGACCTTTTCCTTTGGGACGGAGATGGTCGTTATATCGAGCGTCGACTGTATATATATTTAACTCTTAAAAAGCACATGTTTCTTTTGACGTTGGAGTCATAATGCAAAGTACAAACTATTATGTTTGTATTTCATAAGAATATTAAGATTTTCAAACTGTATTGCACATATTTATACAGGTAACACAGCAAAAGTTCTTGCTGGGTGATGTTTATTTGTAATTTTTAGAAAAAGTAAGGACTTTCAGAAACGAAATTTTACCTCTTGCACTGGAAATGAATTAGCAGATGCCTGTGACTAATTTGACTAAATCAAGTTTTTAATTGTTAACTCTATTACAGATTTAGCAGATGGTGTGTAAAAAATGAATGTAGTCACACAATTCCAATTAATTACACATGCATGTTTATGCATGTGTAAACTGTGTGACTATATTCATTTTTTTTACACACCACCAAAATAAATAATAAAGTTTAGTACAAATTAAATGAAAATTAGAAAAATAAAGCATAATATATATACCACTACTGATTTGATTGTTATTTATTATACTACAGCAAAATTAAATTGTTGCATTACTTTTTATATACTTGAATACTAAAGTACTGTAGTTCTTACTCATTATTAAGCAGTAAGTTCTGCAGATATACAAAGTACATCAATGCCACTTCAAAGCAGATAACAAGTTTCATGCAAGGAACATCTTTCCAGCTCAAGAGGTTACAGAATGTTACATTAAGACTAAGTTAGTGCACCTTATACATTCCATGACCAATTCTTTAGAAAAATTCTGGAATTTTAAATTTACATTTCAGCCCATACTAAAATTTCTTTAAGTATAATTATATGTCAGAAATTGTGACTGCAATAGAATCTCTCCCAATGAGATTAAAAGATACAGGAAGTCAACATATAAATCTGATGCACTAGATTCCAGAAATACAAAGTAGCAAATCTGAAAAAATGAATCACATAATTGCTTCAATAAGGACTATCACATATAGTTAGCATAATATATTCATATGAGGCACCAAGAAGTAAAAAAGGGTATAAGTGGTGAAAATAAAAATTTGAGGATAATCAATGCAAATACAATAAAAACCAATCTGTTTCATGGCAAGAGACAGTTTACGATAGTCCTTACAGATGCAGCTGTGTAACATGACTTGTATAAAAAATTTACAGAAAGATTCACATACAATTTGCTTTGTACTCCTTTTACTTAAAATCTATCTTTTGTCACTTATATCGCTTTGCTGTGTAAAATGAGCACAAAAGATGACAATTTCAAGAAGAAAAGTTAAGTGCCCATAAAAGTAGTAAACACAAAAAGAAACAATTCATTCACAAACACAAATAAATATACAAAAATGTAAATTAAATTATAAAAACTAAAACATTATTTATCCACAATCATTTATCCACAATCAAAGATATATCCAGGCTGGATACAACACTTAATTATGTGTAGTAGCAATTTTTGATGGGGAGAAGGTTCTCTTATAACACATATATAATAATGTATGTATAGTTTTATTCCTTTTCGGGTAGGGAAGGTGACCCCCTTATTTTCCTCCCTCCCTACATCACTGTACTTGTTGGACTACTAACCAATGTTCTCATTTTAGAAATTTTGCATTTTCATGAATTGCTGAAACATTAGCAACTAACCAACAGAACATTGGAGTTGTTTTCATGTTATTGGAAATGTAGTTTCATGAGAAAAAACCCCTCTACTATATGCTCTTGCTTGACAAAGAAAGTAGTAAACAGAATTACATATTTCATTCTTTCTTAATTTCTGAACATTTAAATGGGTAACTTTGAACAGACAAAGGCTCTTATTCTAGAATTTATGAATTCAATGTACATAACTTTGTAAAATGGAGCATTTCATTTCATTATTTTTTATTTGTGGACTACATAAGGTTATTCAAAAGGTACACTCACACTTTAGGTCACAGCTTATGATACTTTTAAAACATTGCAACCCACACTTTAGAATCCTAATGGATAGTTCTCTTCATCCCAAAATTTGTAATAATAAAACTGATTTAAATATGGAGTTATATTAATTTCACAATTTTACTTGCCGGACAAACAATTACTTTTGTTGGACTAGACAAAAATATAATTTTAAAGGTGGAGCCATAATACTTATTAGTGATAAAGAATGATTTTATGATTGTAAACATAAAATTGGCATAGAAAATGTAAAAATAAAATTGAAGAATGGTGTAATTCTAAAACTGAACAAAGGAAATTTGTACTGAAACTCTTCTGCTGAAGTATTCATTCAATTGAATTTAGTAGACTTTCAATTTAGGATATTTTAAATCTCCCTCATGCAATAGTTTTGTGAAATTCTTTCTTCTTAGATTCGTTTAAATAAATTTGTATGCATATAACATAATTAAGTAATGAAATGTATAGTAAAATTCAAAGAGCTAGAACAACTATTTAAAACCTGATATTTTTTTTCTATTATCTACTTTTATAGGAAAAGCAACATCTGAAAAAATTTGAATCTTTGTTTGGTTTCATATATATACTTTCTTCTATTTTTTTTCTGATTTACAGTCAGATATAAAATAAAATATTCTTAAAACAAAGAGATAATTATAGTGTCTTAACACACCACAAATTGATTAGTGACCTATTCATGGGTCACAACTTGTAGTTTTGAAAGGATGCCTTAGCAGGTATTTATTTATCATATAACTGAAACTAAACAATGTGCAATAATGTAGTATACAAATATGGATAATAATCAAGTTTTATACAAAAATTGATTTTAAAGAAAAAAGGCTAAATTTATATTCTTTATATTATAAGAATATTTTATACAGTAACAAATGTAAATAAAAAATTTGACAATCAATTTGGAATTCACAAGTAAAAATGAAATGTGAGAAGCAATTTTATATTATAAACTCAAATTCAGCTAAAACATGGTGCTGTTAAAAAGCATTGAGCATCAAATGCAAACAGACCAAAATATGCCAAAATAATAATAATATTTAAAAAAAAAACTGTTCTAAGAAGTTTCTTTGTCATGTCATCATAAAAAAGAAAAACAAAAAAACTAATGATACTGAGTTATTCACTTAGTTGCATTTTTCATGTATGAGAAATGTATCAGAAAAATCTCAAGGAAATTGGCTGAAGATTCATGACATCACAACTAATGTTAAGTATTTGAATGACTAATTAAAAATTCAAGAGTGAAATGGAAGAAAATCTACTACAGTATAACTTCGAATTAACAATACCCGATTTAACGATTTCCTCAATTTATTGATACATTTATTCTGGTCTGGATTTGATGGCATTGAATGTCTATGCTCCTTGATTTGACGATATCCTTGATTTTACAATAACTTTTTACAGTCCCTTGACAATCATTAAATAGGGTACTGTACTTGACTTTAATATGCTGTATAGAAATATAAAAAAATAATAGTATGAAAAGTTTAAATCTATGTACTTTGATAAAAAAAACTACCCTGAAAAGGTATGTATTCCTTAAATATGTGTTTTTTGCTCTCGCTTACATGTAATTTTTATCTCTAGTCCTATGCTTGGGCAAAATAATGAAGAGATAAAAGATGAAAATAATAATGAAAAAGACAATTATCTCATTTGTAGTGAAACAGCACCATTGGATGACTACTGCTTTGCACTTGCTTGCTTCAACTTAACCAGTTTTATTTTAAAATTAAATGAAATAATTTGAATTCAAGCAACAGCAAACATTGATAAAACATTGAAAGCTTAAAAAATAAATTTGTAGTAATTACTTTGAAAAAGAATGAATAAATAAAAAGGAGCTGAATTAACTAAGAGTATTTTAAAACAAATTTTCAAAAGAAGATAGACAAAACAATCTTACAAAGTTTGAGAAAAGATAAGAAGTTAAACAAAAGGACATGGAATGAAAACGAAGCATAAAAGCTATGCTGAACTTTCATTACATTACCAAAAACAAAATAAAACATGAACAAGAGAAGGAGAAAGAAATTGAAAGTGCAAGACAGATAATATTGTGATCTTCACAATTGTGTCTGATCATTGTCTTAAAAGTAATTTCCAAAATATGTTTTATCAGTTATGCAATGATAGCAAAAGCAGACTAATAAACTAGTACACAAAACCTTAAAACCATCACTTCAGAAGTACCTGATCAAGATACAATGATATAAATTTTGTAAAACTATCTTTTATTCTTAAAAATCAATCTACTCTATTGAAATTGCATTTCAGCAAGACCTCATTTGGAGTATGCTATTCAGTTTTCATGTCCTTATCTGAAGAAAGATATTTCTTGAATGGAAAGGGTTCAAAGAAGGGCTAGTAAGGGGATTTTCAAATTTAGTTTATGAGACCAGTCTTAATATGTATAGCCTGGAACAAAAGTGCGTCAGACAGGACATGTTTCAGTTGTTTAAATCATCATACAAAAGATGTTAATAGGTTAATTTTTTGCAGGGAGAGCAGAACAAGAGGTTATTATTTTAAGCTTTTTTAAATATCAGGCAAATGTGGAAATTTGGAAAAATTATAAATTAAGTACAGCTTACTGGAAGATGCTGTAATTAAGGGGGTAGATAGCTTTAAGAGGGCTACTGATCTTCATTAGGGAGTGGGGCTGATAAACAGACTAGGACCAGCCTAGTAGGAAACAGAGCCTGTTGCTGTTCGTCATATTTGTATTTTATTTTAAAATATTCTAATTTCATTATCTTGATGTAAACAGCGGCACAGGTAACATTTTTAAAATGTTATTCTCAAGCAAAAATAACAGATGGTAATTTGCTGAAAGTCAATTCTAATGGTGTAATATATAAGCTATTTTTCTCTTCCACTTTGAATTTTAACATTAAAGTTTTTTAGTTTATTGAGCAAATCTCAAAATTGAAATTAAGCGAAAACAAGTTTATGTATGGGTCTATTGTTCTGATTTAAGTTCAAATAAAAGTCAAAATTTTTTTAGTCAAAGTCAAACATTTCTGTATAAGTTATTTTCACTACAGAGTTATGTATTTTAGTTACATAATTAGTACTAGCTCAATTGCAACAATTTACTAAAGAGTAAATCATAAGCTGGTGTTACATATAAAATCCAAAATATAAACAATAAAAAAAACTATATACTACTAAACTACTTTGGCAATAACGAATACAAATTAAAATGCTTAAAATCACTGGTTTTTTTACTTTCTTTTCAGGGTTACTGGTAAAAGTATTCTAGGAAAACTCAAAAAGGGGGAAAAATTTTTGATGTCCATCACATAAAGAAAATCTTAATTCCACACTTATCAATTTTCCTTTTTGCATGAGTTTAAGTATAAATGTTTCAGAATGACCATAATGTTATTGAACTTGTACATTGCAAATAGCCTATAATCTTCTTATGAAAACAAATTTTCTAATGACCGGGTTCAATTTAAGAAAAAACTAAAAAAGAAAGATTAACGTCTGTTTTAAATAAAAAAATAACTTTTAAAGACTTAATTTTTAATCACGCGGAACTATAACTAAACTATGCAATGTAAAACACTCACAAGGATATAAAGGGGTAGCAACTATAGGTAGACAAGATCCTATGCAGAACACTCATTAAGTGCAGCAATAGTGAAATGTAAGAACTTCAGCAAGAATCTTTTCTAAATTGAATTAATTCAAAAATGAATACATTCAGATTTATAATTTGTAAACTTATTAGTATTTTTTATGTTTTAAAAATGAGTAATTCTAGAAGAAAAGAAACAATATTTCAATATAATAATAACACATGATTTATCCACTTTACAAAAGGACTGAAAATGATTTGTTGCTATGCATCTCAATATCATGACATTTTTATGTCACTTCCTGCAAAACATTGGTTCTTTCAGATTCAGGACATAGGAGCTTTGCTTTGCATTCAGTTCTCAACATGTCATACATAATAATATAGTTAAAAAAAAACAACTGATATTCCAGCATTATATTCATGGGTCACTATAATAAGGCAAAAATAAAAATGTAAAAGCAAACGTTCCATTTTCTTATGAGTCAATTCGTAAACTAGTAACTTAAAGATTATAGTATCAAAAAATGGAAATTTTCATTGAATGGAGAAATTATTGAGACTGATCATATGTTTTAGCAATGCTTTTTGTAAAAGATAAATTAATAATATTCTCACTTCAAGTGATAAAAGTGTTTTTAAAGTAGCATGTTGGATAGGGAAATAAAAGGCATATTTGAAGCAAAAGTGATAAGTTATTAACATAATGCTTATTACTTAGACTTAGAGTACATAAATATATCAGCACCCAATGTCACACCATTGGCTTGCCTACAGTAAGTTGATTACTTCTAATTTATTAAAAATAGTCTATATTAAAATAGTCAATAAAATTGAGGGTGTAATTGAAAAACAATGAAAATAAGTAAATTACTTATGATAATTGAATGAGCATAAAATTTCAAAACTTAACATTAATATAAATTTCTGCTTAGATAGCCGAGTCAGGGATCATTGTTTTAAGCTTTAAATCCCAAGCTTATCTGGAAATTAGGGAAAACTACTTTTTCAATAGGGTTGTAGGCCATTTAAACAGTTAACCAGAAGCAGCTGTTACTTATGATGGGGTGAATGGGGGTTCTTGACCTTACATTGGGGATAGATAAATCAACTACAACCAGCCTAGCTGGGCCCAGAACTTGCTTCTGGTCATCACTTTTGTGTTTGTATCATAATAATGCTAATACAACCAATGAAATTGTGGGTAAGTTCTGTATAGGAACTGTAAGGGTATAAAATCAGTCATTATGATATAGTAAATTCATTCTTGTACTAGATTTATATAAACAGCATCTCTTTGGCATCAAAACACTAACATAAATTTTAGTATTTAAAATGAATCAACTTTATCTGAGCTGCAATCTTTACAAACTTATAATATAGCTTAAGTATAATTTCTTTAGTAAGGATCCATTTGAATAAGTTTTTTCTTTAATTTTTTTGATAGGGAGCTACTCTTTCTGATCAAGGGCATTGAAATATCATATGAAGTAAAGAGTTCAAGTATCAGGAATTAAGTAAATTTGAGATCTCGTGTTGAATGTCTTTCAGTTCCTGTATTTTTTGAGCCAATCTTTGATTTAGTTGTTCTAAAGCGCCTTTCTTGACCTTGTTACTAGATTTTGTAGTGTCTAATTGTTCTTGAAGTCGACTAACACTATTCCGCAATCCTTCATTGTCAGCTAAAAGAACCTAAAATAGAGATAGATTTGAGCATTAAAACATAAAAACACTTCAGGAAAAAAAAATTCGAAGAAAATACACTTTTTATTTATATACAAAAAGTTTCTCTAAATTGTAAAAACAATAATTTTTATAGTTAAGATAAATTACCTATAATTAATAATTAAGTTTTTGCATTTTAAAGATTTAATCTGCCAAACGCAAGTAATTTCCTAAACCTACAAGCATTCAAATCAGAACATCAATATTTGTGTGTGTTTTGAAAATAGTTTACACACAGGCACAAAAATTGCGACAAAAACATTGAATATTAACACTGATATTAAAAATAGAACACTAGTGAAAAAGTGCTGCTTTTGTAGAAAGTGATTTTTTGCATGAACCTTAACAAAAAAGTTATGCTGGTCTCAAGGTGTCAAAGAGAAGTTTTGAAACTGAAAGACCATAATTTTCTCTCACCGCCAAATGATGTGTGCTATGCAAATTCGGTGACATGAAAACATCTCGGAAACAGCTGTTAAAATGCATTTTGTTGATTGATACTTTAGCAATAATATTATCTAGAGTAGCAAAGAATGTAGGAATTATATTATTATACAATGCATTTGCAAGGTAAAGTAAAGCAACAGATGGCGATGACGATTACTCAAAGTCAAAAGACTTCAGAGCTGACAAGCTCTATTTGGGGAAAAGATGAAGAAATATTTTTCAAAACCTGGATGGCAGTTATATTGCTATTATGACGTGGCACATTTTGAATGCAATATGGTAACACTGATAACATTCCTCTTCAGGTAGTATAAATGCTGTGACTGATGAGAAATTGTAGCAAGAGAATTTAATACTTAAAATATACTGCCAGCTCAGCTGGCGGTGCATTTTATGTATTTCTCTCTTAGCCCTGGCTTAGGACGGTAATTTACTGCAAAATACCTATCTTTGCCCTCAATCTTTGAGTTGAACTGCACCATCGCTGGGGTAACTCATCTGGGGTGCTAATTCTACATTGGCTACCAGTTTGTTTGGCTCTCTAGGCTCCTTTAAGGGTTTTCCATCTCCAGCTTAGTTACTTCCTGTTCTGGGTTGATGAGTGCTAAAAAGCATGAAACTGCAGTCCTCGGATGGAATGACTGAGCTGGCAGAGTATTTTATGTATTTCTGCCTTAGTCCTGGCTTAGGGCAGCAACTTACTGCAAAAAAATTTAATACTGTTTGGAGAAAGCACAGAAGGTCTGTCTTGTATTTCTCAATACACCAGTGCTTTCTAACTAAAGAAGTGGTAGAGCCCTATAATCTTCAGAACTTCTCTTTATACTTAAACAGTGAGAATGCAATCTAATTTGGAGTTTTCATATGATATTTAAAAGAAGTGCAGAAGTTGAGCTCCTGTGCAAATTACTTTACATGCCACTAAAAGTTTCAGAGATTATTTTAATGCCAAGATGTGTGTGTAATATACTGATTGTCTGTTTCCCTTGACTCAATTCTTATAGTGAGTATTTTACTAACCGCCGCTTCTAAAGGTGAAAAACAATACATTTGCTTTGATTTTTGAATACCCATTGTTTCAGAATGAGAAATAAGATTCACCTACAACCTCTTCTACAACTGATTATATCACACATCAAATTGAGTATTTTATGTGACCAAGAACTACATCAGTTATATACCATACTAACTAAACATTCTTATGATGCAACTTTTTAGTTTTTTAAAAATAAGAATATATAGTTATCCAAAAGTTTTGGTATGTTTTCAGGGTGGCGACAGGAACTGTGAAAAAAAATTCCCTGACTTTTCCCTGATTTCCCCGATTAAGTTCACCAAATTTCCCTGATTTAAGTTACCATTGATAATGGTTTCCTCTCTTTGCTCTACTTGAAATCCATTGTATGTTTGTATAAAATGCAGTATTTTAAACGTTTTAAGTTCTTTAAAGTTGATGAACTAAAGATATATTTTTCAAAAATGCTACTTTTTTAACAAAATGGTAAAAAAAACAGATCAAGTTAATTTTTTGGGAAAAAAAATACAAAACAGTATATTAAATTTTTCTACATGGAAAGATTATAGAAAATTTTTAAAAAGTACTTTACTTCTAGAAACCACTTAGCATAAGAATGTTAAGAAACTATTAAAATCACTCTTAAAAACATATGTGTATTTATGGTAGAATAAAGAAGTAATTGAAATTATTTTGAACTAAATTTTCAAACAGTATAATAATTGCTGCAAGAATAATAAGTAATAAGGAAAGAATGGAAGTAACGTAGTTATTCTTATAAAATTAATTGACATATTTATGCAAAACAGATGAAACTTTTTGACATCCTTTCATAGGAAGCTTTTCTCTAATCAAGAACATAGTTTTTAATGAATGAATACAGTATTTTAACAATAAAAAATAAAGATATTTACTTAAGTACACAAGTTAACTCTATTTCAAATGATTTAAGTATGTAACGAAAAAATCTTAGATTGCTTTTGTAAGAAACAACTTTGAAATGCAAGAAAAAAAAGCAATTAGTCAAACTCAAAATATATAAAAGAAGAATACAACTTGGTTATAAAATAAAAGAATCATTTAAGTCTGAAAAAAAGAAAACCTTTATAATCTGCGGCGACAGCAAATAGTATAGCGGCAAAAAACCAAGATTTTTTGATTGAAAGTTCAATTTTAGCAATTAAATTAAAAACGAGAAGAAGTAATAGCTTTTAAGCTTTTATCAGTATTAATTCAAAAACCGAAGAGTTCTTCTTTAAATCGTGATTACGATTTCAAGAAGTAGGCTAATCACTTTGAATCAATGGAATAAAGGCAAAGGAACTAAGGCATTAATGAAGGCTTTCTCTTTGCCTGTATGGTTGCTTATTTTATGTTGCATTGAAAGTGTGAAAGGAAATTTCAAGCTAGGTAAAATAAACAACCTAACAGACATAGAAGCAATCTTAGGAAGTTCATCCTGCGGTTAATAAGTCAGATTCAATACTTTGACATTAAGGAAAAATTTTTTTTAATTATGTGGCAGTGTATAATTGCACCTCATTAATTTCACTTTTTTTTGAACAGATAATTGGCAGAAAATGCGTAGGGAATTTGGATACTCAATTTTGTAAAGCAAAAAAAAATTTTTTTTCTTCATAAAATCAATTTTTCCTGATTTTTTGTTATTTTTTCTAAATTCCCTGATATTTCCCAGACTTTTCCCTGATTAATAAAGTTCCCTGACTTTTCCCTGATCTCCCTGATCTGTCGCCACCCTCATTTTCAAATGCAATTTATTAGACATATTTTTCTACCACAAAGTATTAATTCAATGATATTTTCTTGCTTTTTCTACTTAATAAAATAATAATGGTCCTAATATTATGAAACAGGGTGTTATTGCAAGCTTATCACCTAAATGTTCAAGTATGTTTCATAAAAATTAAAATACAAAATCAGTTGTTTTGATAGGAGTTTTATTTTTCTTATTATTGAAGGCTCATGACTTAATATTAGCATGCACAATCATGTGCTAATATACTTTATAGATATCAAAACATCCATATGATTGATATTAATGTCTTGAATCTCTCTTGGATGTTAAGCTTAGGATCTGTTTAAGACATAGGTATTTGTATATATCCAAGTTATCATTAAGCGTTTACCTTATAGATATGGATATACAGAACATCTAATGGATGCTCCTAAAAGAACCTGCTTAAGATGAGGATATTTAGATGCTACTTGGTTATTTTAAAGTTGTCTCAGAGTTTACAGCTCATAAATGAAGATTTTGGAACACCAAGAAATATCCTGACTCTTTTCTTGCATATATAAATTTGTACTGAAGGAAAGAAATAAGAAGATGAAATGTTCTTATCAAAAGCCTTGTATTTTAAACTAATTAAAAATAAAGCAAAAGTTTAATAAGTACTTCTGAGTAACCAAAAAACAAGTGTTGTGCTTAAATTACTGCCCAGTTGGTCATTCGATTTGAATGTTGTTAATAATTTCTCTATTCCTTATACAGTAGAAGACCATTATAACACACACCTTGCATGCAGAGAGTGTGCGTTATGCAGGCCTTGGAGTTAAGATGAACATCTCACAAATTTCAAAAATGATATTCAGAATATATGAATATATTTGCATATTCAAATACGTTTTTACTGCAATGCGAATTAAAGCACTAATTATGCAATTCAACATATATACACTGGCAGACAATTGCTAAGGACGGATTCCAATCCAAGATGTAGCGCATAAAAAAATAAGTGCAATTCGATGCCAAGTGAAATAAACTAATGCCAGAACTCCAGAACATTGCAATGACGATAATTTATTGTGCTCTGAAATCCAGAAGGTGTTGAAGAGTGTTCAAAGGACGAAATGGTCATTTTGGGCAGAATACGTAAAAATGAATAAATGTAATAACTGCCCCCAGGCGTTGTGGCGTAATATGTCAATTTGGGATATGGCTACCATACAGAGCGACACAAGCTTCCACACCTCATGTGATGCTTTACACAACATTGTCCAGCAGCTGTTGGGGTAATTTATCCCTTTCTTCTCTCAGTCCCGGATAAGGGTGTCCTTGCTTATTCGAGGGCATTGTCGACCAGCAAAACTGCTCTCCAGAGCATCCCAAACATTTTCAATATGATTCAGATCTATAGACCGTGCTGGCCATCTGATGGCTTGAATATTTTGAGTGAGCTAGACACTCCTGGACGACGATTGTTAATGACATGGTTCATTGCCATCCAAGAAAATGAATTTATCGCCCACAGCACCTCAGAACATGTGAACATGAGGCAGTAAAACAACATTAATGCATCACTAGCCGTCAGAGTCTTGTTTAGAAGCACATGGAGCGACGTACCGCCATTGATCATAATCCTAGCCATACCATGACACAACTTGTAGGATACTAGTCCTTCTCTTTTATATTAGCCGGCTTTTATGCTGTACCACTCTCATGCCAAGTTAGTTGTCTTACACAATTAGATGACAGACTGAACCTGCTTTCATCTGAGAATAGTTCACAAGCCCAGTCGACTTCTCTCCAAATGCGATGCTGAAGACACCATTACAAACAAACAAAACACTGACTTGTACACAATGGGATGTATGAAACAAGCCGACGAGCATATAGTCTTACTGAATTCAAACGTCTGGATACAGTTTTTTGGGATATTTGCCTGCTAGTAGCAGCAGACAAATTGCTTTGATATCTCAGTCGCGGCAGTGCACTGGTTCCTTTTCGTTGCCAGGACTAAGTACCAATCTTCTGCTGACATCGTATTGTGTACACGACCTCCCTCGTAACATTTGCTACACATTCCATTTGTTTGAAATGATTTCCAAACCCTCAAAACAACCCTGTGCCTGATGTCGAACTCCCTGGCATCAGCTAAATTTTTCTTCCCTTCTTCAATGTTGCCAACCAAGCGGCTACTAATAAAATCACCTAAGGGGGTGTCGGGAAGACATACCGAAAACTGAGAGTTCGTCAATTGATTCTTTCCTGTCAACTTTTGCTTTTGAACAACAATGGTCATCATGCACCCAATCCTTTATATCGCTTATCAGAGCTATCACATGACCAGCAACATCGTGAGTATGAAATTTGCATACTCGCAGGACGTCTTACAATGTCCTGAACCTTTGCTAATTTCCATACTTTCTTGCCTTCAATTTTGTGGTTGCTAATGCTGCTGTTTTCATCCATCCTTAGCAATTGTCCACCAGTGTATAATAATTCACAAACAATTGGTTTTATAATTAAAAGAAAGTGCCTTATTGCACACTTTTGATAGCTTTGTGGTTTGCGTAACAGCTGCATTTCTAAACAGGTTCGATATTCTTAAAAATATTCTTAGGCTCTGGGCTGCTGAGAGTCAAGGCAGGTCTCTTGTTAGTTTGATCACCAGATCCTACCCCTCCATCAAGTTTATAAAGTTTATTCTACTCAGATTTTAAGCTGCCGCCCTCCAAGGGCTGGACCCCTAGTTCCCGACTAGGTCTCTCTGCTAGGAAATTAATTTTGCAGAATAACAGAATTGTATAAAGAATGGAATTTAATGACCGAGTTTAAAGTGAAAATAATTACACAGAAATAAATAAAAAAACCTTGCTTGTTTACTGATTATACAGTCATACACTACAAATGCATACTGCTGTGACAATATGAATGCAGGATTACAAAAGCTGCTTACATTAATATTAAACTGATATTAATAATAAGTAGTTCACTGACAGCATAAATGAAGCCACTGACATAACAATGCCGATACAGCATAGTTTGCTTACTGGGTTATAAAAAGTATCAACTTTCTTCTTTTTTTGTATTTAAAAAAATAATTACTTGTATGTGTTACGGGTGTAATATCAATGTTTGGGTAATTATTATTCAATGGCTTAAATTAGACTTTTTATTAAAAAAAGGTATGATTTAATTTTAAATTGTAGTCATTAAATAAGTACAGTAGACCCACGTTTTATACATGGATTATGTTAGACTAAAAAGCTGCATAGATTAAGACAAACCCAATATTAGAGCTAAAGTAGGGGTTAGGTTCCAGAGATTATAAAAAAAATTGAAAAAAAAAAAAACACTTCAGTATATATAATAAACTGAAAGGGACACTTCTAAAAATGTTTTTTTGCCAATAAATAATCATTTTTCAGTGTAGCTCTTTATAGGGAATTAAAGCATTCATGATTTCTCATGTTATTTCCACAACAAAATTTTCCTTTACTAACAAATCAGAAAGATCATTTGCGATTGTCAAGGAGTGTCTCAAAACTTTCAATGTGGAAGCTTTTAACAGAGTAACATTGTCTCCAGTGACTCAAGCTCACTTATCATCACGCAAAAATACTGTTCATTGCATGCCATCACCAGTCTCAGAAGTGTAAACTCTGAAAGACCCGGAAATTTCCTCTGTTTGCAATGCCGCTTCTATATAAAATCAACACTCATCCGCGTAAAACAAAATAAAGACATCAAATTTTAAGCTGTGTATAATCAAATTCGCATACAATAAACTTGTGCAGAATGAGGGTCAACTGTATATCAAAATTTGGTTACATACTTTGAGCTTATCTTCAACCTTTTGGCTAGCAGATTGACCTTGATGGTTATCTTCAATTCTTTTCCGCATTTGTTCAAGTTCCTGGAAAAAGTTTTAGCTTGCAATTAGTTTCAAAACACATAATGAAACAATTATCTACTCAAATCTGCATTTTGAAAAGGTATAAAAACACTATTTTTAATGTATTTAATTTTCCCATTTAACCAACCTTCTTCTCTTATTCAAAAAAAAAAGAACTTAAGGTTTTTTATAGAAAATTCAAGGACAAAAAATGTATTTATTTTAGACATCAAAAAGCACATAAAATTTTACTTTAATGTTTTCCTTTTGGACTGTAAAATGTAGGATAATTTTCTTGCTTCCTTTTTTTGGTTGGAGAACAACCAGGAAGATCTGCAAAACCTGGAAAGTCACAGAATTTCTCAATTCTGGAAAAGTTGAGGGAAACTTCAAATAATTTCCCAGTACATAGATTTTTTTTATTTGGTGAAAAAAGTGAAATTACGTCATAAAAATAAAATGTTGAATCAAAATATTTGAGGTGGTATACATTGAGGTCTCCTTTCATGAGTGGAGCAGAGAAAAAAAAAATCAAAAATGGTAAACATAGAAACGTTTTTCTTGTCTGTTTTTGTAGAATTTCCGACAGGATTTGCCGAAAATATCATACAGAATAATAAGATTGGATCTTCGCTACACTTTCTTAATGCAACATTACTGCAGAGCAATTGTTTTCAGTTAACAATAACATTTTTATGAATTAACTCAATAATCAAATCCTTTAATGCCAAAATTCACTTCAACGGAAATAAAACATATCATCAAACTGAATCAAAATCTGTTTTAAACTTTCTATATTTATTTGAGATAAATTTTTATAAGTAAGATTTTGAATTATTTTTGTTAAAATATAATTTTTGTTCTTCCTTTAGAAATCAGCAGCTAAAAACATATGTAAATGTGTCGAACATGATAATTTTAACAATCGTGATTTAGGAAATTTCAGGGTCTTAAATAAAACTAATTTCAGCATGCTTAAAGTTTATTGTACCAATGCTCACAGTATTAGGAACAAGATGGAAGAATTTAAAAGGATAATTATAGATGAGAGGTTGGATGTTATTGGAATTACAAAGACATGGGCTAACGAATTTCATATTGATTTATTACATATTGCTGGGTATAATTTGTTTAGACAAGAGGTGGCAAAAGAGGTGGTGAGGTTTTATTTTATGTTAGACAATTTCATTTTCAATGAGTTGGTTATAAATGATAAACCTATTGATATTGATATAGTTTGGCTGCAGTTGATGAGCAATAAGGGCAAAAAAATGTGCTTATGAAACATTTATAGGCCACCTAATTCAAGTCAGGGACAAGATGAACAGATGTATCATATTATTAGTGACATGTCCAGTAAGGGATCCGTCATCACGATCAGGGATCAATTTTCCGGGTATCGATTAGAATAATTTTTATCGTGATAATGTCTAAGAAGAGAAATGTTTAAAATTAATTGGTGAGTTTCTTAGATCAAGTTGTAACTAAGGGGACTCAAGAGGAGGCGATTTTGGATCTAGTTTTCTGTGATGTAGGAAGTTCTGTTCAGGGGTTGTGTGTAGGGTATCATATTGGAGGTAGTGATCATAATGACAGCATTAGGTTCTGGATTAAATTTGAAGTGTACAAAGATGAAATTTTAGGTTTGTGCCCAATTTTAGAAACACTGATTTTGTTGCACTTACGCAGAGCTTGAAAGAGGTTTTTTCTCCAGAACTGGAAAATAGCAACGTAGACCAGCAGTGGACAGAGTTTAAGGAAAAACTAGCAAAAACGGTTGAGGATTACATTCCATTTAGGGTAAAAGGTGTTAGTACTAAAATTTGGCCCATGTGTTTCTCCAGAAAGAAGTTTTAAATTACAAGCAAGCCACCTTTCTTAAGTTTAAGTAAACTGGTCAAAATGCAGATAGGCTCCAGTATTGTAAAGCAAGGCAAAATTTTAAGCATTTGGTACAGATTCAGGAAAGGGAAATGGAGCAAAGGCTAGCAGATAACATTGATGGGAATCCTAAAACATTTTTTGCTTACACTAATTTTGGGAAAGCTCTATATAGTCAAATTGGGCCATTGGTTGGTGAACATGTAAATTTAATCTAAAACGATAGGGATATTGCAATGTTCTTAATAACGTTTTTTCCAGTGTGTTTAGCGATAACTGCATCTCAACAATTGACACTAGCAAGACACAAGCTATTGTACAGGTTGAGGATTTTGTGTTTTCCAGGGAGGAGGTTCTATTTCATTTGAAAAAAATTAAAGCAACTAAAGCTCCAGGACCAGATAATATTTTTCTAAAAATTTAAGTTGAATGTGCAGAGGAGCTAGTGGATGTTATTTTAAATATTTTCAATGCTTCTTATAACTCAGGGACAGTGCCAGAAGACTGGAAGCTGGCTAACATAACCCCGCGAATCGATTTTTTCAGAAAGGGCATAAGGCCTACGGAAACCCATTGGACTTATGCCCTTTCTGAAATATTCGATTCACTTGGAGATAACATTTGCGTTTTAACGTTACAATATCGTAAAACAAACGTGGAAGAGTTCTCACAAACCTCTTCTCCCCGAACATTTTCTTTGCTCATCTAAAATACATTTTTAAGACTACAAATTCAAAAATTTTTTGGGAGAAAAACTCCTGGAACCCCCAAACCCTTCTCCTCAGCATATTATATTCAGGATTAGGTTCATATTGTCAATATTTTTAGCCCTAGTAATGACTTCCTCTTAAACCAAAAAACCGAATTATTATCTTTTCCTGTGTTTCAGATAAGTTTGAAATAATTAAGAGGCCACAAATTTCGTACAAACCCTCACTTTCTTGATCTTGTGATGGCTCTGCACAAATACGTTTAGAGCAAGTTACATGAAAAGCGTTCAGTTTTTTTTTTTTTGTCTTTTGTGAGTTGGCCAACTTAACATTCTGTTGTCACACTAATGTTGTTGTTTCTGAAAATTGTATGAATTCTATGTTTTCATGTAAACATGGAACTTCTTTTTTTCTTTTTTTTTCCGTTCAGTGGGAGCGGAAGGGGGTGACACTCCAAATTACCACCCCTTGTATAATCTATGCTAGGTACACCAATGTTTTTACTAAACAAGATTTTATTAGTTATTTACTATCATTCACTGTGTTTTAAAATGAACTCAGCAAACATGTACCCATTGTTGTATGAGCAGTAACAATTGCTTTCATTAAGTGGATTTAACAAATATTTCTTGCCAGTTCTTAGAGATTTGTTTAGAAGTTAAGCTTCCTTCTAGACATCATTTCGTTTTAAATATGTGCATTTTTTTTAAAAATTGGAGTGAACTTTTATATTTCATTAGGCATTTAATAGTATGTGAGCAGTTTTTATAAAACATAAAATAAGCTTGTAGCAATAATACTTCAATAGCAGCCCATTTTAAGGTTATGTATTCTTCAATTGCTCCATTAAATATGGGCATAGTTGGCCAGAACAAACCAGAACAAACTTTTTGTTAGATATTTTACTGTTTAGTTTAAATGAGATTAAAATAAAACTTTAAACATATTTTAGTTAGAATTTTTTTCCCGATAGTCAGAACCAATACTGAAAAACCTAATGGTAATTAAACATACACTTGCTCCCCATTACTGATACCTTTATGGTTTATTCCTAATAAAACCAAGGGTTCACTTAAAAAGGATTTAATAACTTTTTAAGATGATTTTTATTTCATGTCAGAGACAGTTTAACTTGCAATGAATTGGTAATTAATGATAAACCTAATGAGATTGATACGATTTGGCTGGAGTTGATGAGCAATAAGGGCAAAAAACTACATTTAGGGAACATCTATAGGCCACCCAACTTAAGCCAGGGTCATGATGAGCAGATGTTTAGTATTATTAGTGACATTTAAAGCAAGGGTCAGTCATCATAATAGGAGATTTTAATTTTCCAGGAATTGATTGGAATAATTTTTGCCATAGTAATAGCAGAGAAGAGGAATTTTTGAAAGTAATTGGTGACTGTTTCTTAGATTAAATTGTAACTCAGGGTACTCGACAGGACGCGATTTTGGATCTAGTTTTCTGCGACATGGAAGGTTCTGTTCAGGGGTTATGTGTAGGGGAACACATTGGAGATAGTGACCACAACAGTATTAGGTTTGGGATTAAATTTGATATGCACAAAGTAGAGAATTTTAGGTTTGTGCCCAATTTCAGAAATACTGACTTTGTGGCACTTAGGCAGAGTTTGAAAGCAGTTTTTTCTTCTGGATTGGACAATAGCGATGTGAATCTTCAGTGAGCAGAGTTTAAGGAAAATCTAGCGAAAACGGTTGGGGATCATGTTTCCTTTAGGAGAAAGGGTGTCAACACTAAAATTTGGCCAATGTGGTTCTCCAGGGAAACTAAAGACGCTCTAAATTACAAGCAAGCTGCTTTTTATAGGTTTAGAGAAACTGGTCACAGTGCAGATAGGCTCCAATATTGTAAGGCAAGGCGTAAATTTAAGTATTTGGTACGGATTCAGAAAAGAGAGTTGGAGCAAAGACTGGCAGATAACATAAACAGGAATCCCAAGAGGTTTTTTGCATACGCTAATTCGGGGAAAGTTCGAAATAGTCATATTGGGCCACTGGTTGATGAGCACGGAATTTTAATTCAGGACGATAGTGATATTGCTAATGTTCTTAATACCGAGCTTTTTTTCGAGTGTTTTTAACGATAACTGTATCTCAACAGTTGACACCAACAAGACACAAGCTATAGTACAGCTTGAGGACTTTGTATTTTCCAGGGACGACGTTTTACTTCATTTGAAAAAAATTAAAGAGACTAAGGCTCCGGGACCAAATAATATTTATCCAAAAATTTTAGTTGAATGTGCGGAGGAATTAGCAGTTGTAATCGTAAATATTTTCAATGCTTCTTGTAACTCGGGGACAGTGCCAGAGGACTGGAAGCTGGCTAACATTACACCGCTCTTCAAGAAAGGGTCTAAAGGGAATGCGGGAAATTATAGACCTGTAAGTCTAACTTCGGTGGTTTGCAAAATTTTTGAAACATTGATGAAAATTAGGATAGTAAATTTTCTAGAGACTAATAATCTATTGACTAGTTTTCAGTATGGTTTCAGGAAAGGTAAATCTTGTGCAACTAATTTCTATGACATTTCTATGACAAAGTTACCATGGCTTTGGACAATAAGAAGCCTGTAGATGTTGTTTACATTGATTTTCAAAAAGCTTTCAATAAGGTACCGCATGTTGCTCTACTTAGCAAATTAGCTGACATAGGAATAGGAGGGAAAACTTTCATTTGGGTAAAAAATTGGCTGACCGGAAGGGAACAAAGGGTAGTTGTAAGGGGAAATTATTCTAATTGGAGTGAGGTCTTAATCAGGGTTCCTCAAGGATCAGTGTTAGGGCCTGTTTTGTTCATTGTCTTTATGAACGATATTCACAAAAATATTTCTGGGAACATGAATTGTTTTGCTGATGATGTCAAAGTTATGGAGACTGTAGAAAATGAAGATCAAGCAAATCAGCTGCAAGAGGATCTAGATC
Source organism: Uloborus diversus (assembly GCF_026930045.1). Taxonomy (NCBI): domain Eukaryota; kingdom Metazoa; phylum Arthropoda; class Arachnida; order Araneae; family Uloboridae; genus Uloborus; species Uloborus diversus. The sequence continues at coordinate 136,131,246 of NC_072740.1, forward strand.
ATATTACCGAGTGGGCTGATAAATGGGGTATGGCTGTTAATGTTGGGAAATGTCAAGTGCTACATTTAGGGCATGGAAATAAGTGTACAAGTTATTATTTGCAAGGTTCAGTCATTAGTCAGGCAGACAAAGTTACTGATCTGGGGGGTCTTAATAAGTCAGGATTTAAAGTTTAGCCAACAGTGCAGCATTGCAAGTAACAAAGCCAATAAGATGCTTGGGTTTATCAATAGATTTATTTCAAACAAATCTAAAGAAGTTCTTCTGCCCTTATATAGAAGTTTGGTAAGACCCCATTTGGAGTATGCTGTTCAGTTTTGGTCTCCTTATCTTAAGAAAGATATTAATGTATTGGAAAGGGTTCAAGGGCGGGCTACAAGGCTAATAAATGGACTTTCCCACTTAGATTATGATTCCAGGCTTAGAAGGCTAAAAATTTACAGTCTTGAGCAAAGAAGAGACCGAGGGGACATGATTCAGTTGTTTAAATTTATTAAAATGAAAGATGTTACGGGGCTGAAGTTTAGCACTGAAAACAGGACAAGGGGTCATTGTTTCTAGCTATTTAAATCTCAGGCTAACATGGATATTAGGAAAAAATATTATTTTAGCAGGGTAGTGGAACCTTGGAACAGCTTACCGGAAGAGGTGGTAATGAGCAAGGGAGTAGATAGTTTTAAGAGGGCCATTGATCTTCATTGGGGATTGTAAATTGACCAGGACCAGTCTAGCTGGGCCCAGAGCCTGTTGCTGGTCGTCACTTTTGTATTTGTATTTGTAAAAGAAGCAAAGCGATATAAAATGGAAAGTGCAAAATCCTACAAGAAAAATAAGGTAGTTTCTTTATACCTGGGGTGTTCACCAGTGGGTGAGTGGCACAGGAGGGGGGAGGAAAACATGACACAAACTATGACATTGAAACTTTTAGGGAGGGTAGTTTTTTGAGGCTCTACTCTTCTTTTTTGAGGGCGTACAATAAACCTCATAAAAAAGAAACATTTATTGTTGCTATGAATCAATTCAGAAATAAATATCCATACTTGTCTTTTATTGTCCCGAAAGGTCCCTATCTCCCAACTCCTTCTAATTTGTTTTTGCAATTCCATTAATTTGATATTTTTTCTGGTCTCATAAATTTGATTGAATTTAAATTGTATGAAATGGTTAATAAAGACTTTTAAGTGAAGGTGGATATTTTTTCCAGAAATTCACGGATTGCTAGCTGTGGTAGCAACCCTTAAAATTTTGCATTAAAAATCTAATAAATTACCGTAATTCTTATTTATAGACAATTTTAAAACCATGAGGTGCCCTATTAAACATTCAATATTTTTTTAAACCCTCATAAATAGACCATGCTACTCTGTATATAGTATGCACACTGACATATACTATATCAAATTCCAGGTTCCTAAAATTCAATTCATGAACGTATGTACACACTCATGTGATATGGGCACAAAACTTACAGTACACAATCAGAAACATTTTTCATTCACTTCGTTTAAGTTCGAGTTTATACCCATAAATGGTACATCAAACTGCATAACTCATGTCAGAAAGTTAATTAGTACAATTAAATAATTTAACATCTTACATTATCTTTGCTATTCACTTGTTCTTCAAGAATCTCTTTCTTGCTTCGTAAAGTACCAATTTCCTTCCTTAGTTCTGCTATTGCCTCAGGATTACCATGGCTAGCTTCTAATTCTAAAACCTGCAATAAGTAAAACACAAGTTATAAGCAATACATTGTTATGGAATTAACGCCAAAACATTTTTCAAACAGCTATCAAAAACATATAAGGTTTGACCAAATAAAAAAAGGACACCTGCGATAATCGATAATGTCAGAATGATTCGATTGCAGCGCCACTGCACAAGTATATGAAGGGTGGTATGATGTATGCGTCCCAGATGCTGTTCAACAGTGAAACCTGATTGCAGTAGAGAACACTGTACAAAAGGAAAGCCATGCTATCCATGGATACAACCAGATCGGAACAACGCATGGTAGTACGGTTTCTGGTTGGGGAAGGTGAGCGAAATGCGGTTATCTATCAGCAAATGGTAGCAGTGTGTGGCAAACTATGCCTAGGTTGTATGGCTGCAAGTAAATGGCATAAAAGTTTTCGAGAAGGGGGGGGGGGCAAACGACATCGGATCTGCCGCGATCGGGCTAGGCAAACATTGCGATGACCAATGATTTCATTACCTTTGTTAATGAAATGATCTTAGCTATCTGCAGGATTGACTTGATTTGATTCTCTTAATGCCTAGTAGCGCATGAGGCCACTAACGCGTGGCATTCCATCCCGACTGGTTTAATGCCGCCTCCCTGCCACTCCCCCAGCTTGGCCAACCAAAGGCATTTCTTTCTTGTATGGCCATCCGACACCAGGTTAGTTTTGGATGCCCGCCCTTCCTCTTGCCATCAGGGGTCTAAGTGAGAGCAGTTCTTGTAGGGTCTATTGCTTGCATTCTGAGAACATGTCTTATCCATGACAACTGTGCTTTTTTAATTGAAGGATTAAGACCTGTGAAATCAGTGGCAAACTCAACCTGAGTAAAGGAACCCTTCTCACTTTCATCCACAAACATCTGCAGTACAATAAAGTGTGTGCCAGACGATCCTAAATAAATTCTGTTGGGAAGTTTTGGAGCACCCCCCATATAGTCCAGACTTGTCACCTTGTGACTTCCACATCTTTGGGCTACATATGGGAGCATTACAGGGGAAAGGTTTCTATTTAGACAATTAAGTGAAGGAAGCTGTGCAGGACTTCCTCAGGAATCAGCCCCTACAGCAAAAGCATCAACCCGCTGCTGCAAAGCTGTTTCAACGCCCATGGCGATTTCTTTTGAGTTACATTAAAAGTATTATTTTTATTCAACTTGTACACTTTTCATTTGGGAACCCTTACATTTTGTAACAATTTTCACAAATTAAACGGAGACCACTTAACTAAATCTCTCTATCAAAGGATAATGTAATGTTGATAATATCAGAAATACTTTTCGCACATTTTAACAGGACATAATAAAATAAAAAATTTAAAAAAACACAATGTCAAAGAACATATTATTTTCTTTCATAGTAAAATTTGCACTCTATAAAAAACTGACAATACATTTCCACAGAGTTTTTCTACTGAATTAGAATCTCATATATTGGATGCATTATAATTTATTTGACATGGAAGTAATGTTACTAAATGCATTTCTGTATCATTGATACAGTTAAGCATGTTTTCTGGGAGACCTTTAATTTGCTCTTTACCCCACATAAATTAGTTGAAACTATATTTATAGGGAAAGTGTTAAGCTGAATTCAAATAACTCTATTTCTTGCTTATTTTCAAGCTTGTATCTTAGAATCTTCAAGCTACATCATGAAATTTGTTATTTTTGCAAGAAGGATTTTTTTTTTTTTTTAATGCAATATGAAAGTTTATAGGACTTGAATATTCATCCAAAAAAAAAGGCAAACTGTGCCAAAGAATTTGACTATGTTATTTTAAATGTCAACAATTCTTTACTCGGGGATAATCTGAATAGATAAGAAGCTAGCCAACATAATTCTTCTCTTTATGAAAGGGTTTTTTATGCATGAGTTATGACTATTGTTTATTAATGTAGTACTAGACAGGCCATGTAGCAAGTGATAAGCGATCAATTGCAGGAACATCCGAAAATAAATTTTTTGTTCCTAAAAGTGGCCGAGTACAAGGAATATGCAGTAAAGATTTTCTTATAAACACTTCAAGCACAGGAGAAAGTTTAGTTTTATTCATCGACTATTTAGGTTATAAATAATATTATAAACAGATAAATTAATTTTCTGTCCAGAAAATATTTCTTTTGCTGACATCTACTTGGAAATGAACTTGATTTATTTATGTTTGTTATCTTTACTTTTTAATGTGCAATACAAATTTCCTCATAAATTCTCAATTAGGAATTTTATATCTTTGTAATACTGCAGGAAGAATACATTAAAAAATATATAAAATATTACACCATGCTACATAAAGGCCATAGACAAAAATTATCTAAGTGCTGAACACCATCTAAGAAGCTTTTAAGCAAAATCAAACAAAATTTTTAAGGAGTAAAGTTTAATCCAAAATTAATGAAGGAATTTTCATCATGCAGTGAAACTCTGGTAACTCGACAGGTGGATAACTCTGCTACCTCAATAAATTGACATTTATTTTTCTGATGGTTGACCTAGTGCAAATTTCTCTTTAGCTTGACTTAAATTTGAGGGAACCCCTGAAAGTTGCTCCCCACATGCTGATTCTAGTTCACTTTTTGTCATCGACATTTTTATACATTGACTCTGAGAAATTTTCTTAGCAGTTTCCTGGTTAGCCTATCAAGTTTTTTCTGGAAAGAGCTCTTTTAGAGAATTTCCTCTTATACCCAGGGGTACAAAGTGCAGTGAGTGGTTTGTGCTAGAAAAGGACGGGATTGGAGAAATCTCCCTGCGAGAAAGAAAGCAACATGCCACATGTTTTTCAAATACCGGTGAGTATAGGACAATCTTGAATGGGCCACACTGACAAAGAGCTCTTATCTGTTTTCAAAACTTGCATTGTTCCCATGAATTATTCAAATAATATTACTTATTTCATTATATACTTTTCAAGAAAAGAAATATCATTTGCTGGAATCGTGAATGGTAAGACACAGACAACTCTTCGGAAATTGAAAATATGTAACCACAGTAAGTTGGCGCCCACTTAACTCGACATGTTTTCGTGTTCCCTTTGACTGTCTGGTTATCAAGGTTCCATTGTATACCATTAAATTGCAAATACACAATGTCTTTATATGCATTCCCAAGCAGAGTCAGTCTTAAAAATATTCTTAGGTTGTAAAATTAATTAATCTTGAAGAATGGCAGGAATAGTTAAAGAATTAAATTTAATTTGTAAGTTTGAAGGGAAAATAATAAATAAACAATTAAAACACTTCTCCTACATACTGATCTCACACTGTGATACCAATATATAGTGTCATGTCTATGTATGCAGTACTGCACAAACAATAACCTTGATATTATGCTGCACACATCTGTAGCAGTCTGTGACTGCTACAACATTGACTGTCACAACATTGAGTATAAATAGAGGAACATAAAAATGCTGAGGCAGCACTTATGCAACACGCTCTTTGCTGTTGTGTCTGCAATGTTGTGGCAGCATATTTTGCACACTGGGGAGTAATCATTTAAATAGACAACTGAGAAAAATGCTGATACACAAAACTAAATGTTATCTATACAATTTCATTGAGGGAGGGGGGGGGGAGAATTTCCCCTTGAAACTTTGGAGGACATTTGTGCTTCAGCTTCCCTGATGAAATAGGCACCTGAAGGAAACAAAGTTAGTTGTTAAGAACAATCATTATCAACAAGTTGATGTCTTAAGCGGTGTCCCACAAGTTTCAGTTTCAGACCAACACTGTTTATTATGTTTATTAAATAACATTAAGGAAAGGCTCAATTCAAAAAAAAAAAAAAAAAATGAAAATATTAAACTTAGGAGGATTGTTGACAGTAAAATAGCTTCAAGAAAATGTTGATCAAATTTCTAATTTGGTAGTTAAGTTGGAGAACATTAAGGGCCTCATTATGTCATGGAAATACAGTGAAGCACCGTTTATACGTTTTCGAAGGGACTGGATGAAAAAAGCGTACAAACTAAAAAACGTATAACAGGTATAGGTTAATGTGTATTACACTTTGCAGGGACCAATTTTAAAAAAGTATAATTGATAAAAACGTATAAACGAGAACTGTATAAACGGTGCTTCACTGTATTACCATGCAAGCAACTTTTCACAGGGATGTCATTAATGAATTCGAAACAATTAGAACCCTCTGAGTATTAATAACCATTAATAACCCATGTTAGAAATTTAGTTAGTAGAGTGGGATAGCAGTTAACAAAGCCAAAAAAAAGAAGAAATTTAGCAATAGAAATTTAGAAATAGTACCAAAAATTCAACCAAATTTTGCTATTATACAAAAGTATGGTGAAAAAATCTTTTGAGAATGCCAGTTAATATTGATCAGGGCTGTCCAGAGGGATGACAATGACAGGGGGCGAAAATACCCTGACGCTCAGAAAACTAAACATGCAAAATTATTTTTCAAAAGCAATTACTTATCATAAAATATTGACTTTTAAAGCAAATTTTAGTATGCAATGACAGAAAGTATATCATTACAAAACTCTTAACCAAACCAATAGATTGAGCAAATGAATTTTAAGAGTTACATACTAGTGAAAAGTTTTTCTATGAACGCTTATATTTGCAGTGAAATGTGCCAATGAGAATCAGATATTTTTCATTTGAGGCAGTGAGAAACACAGGGATGTAAGCAGACATTTTCAAGTTGTGAGTAAAATGCGTTTAAAGATAAGGTCCTAGGTAGGATTTGATTTTTTTTTTAAAATCATGCCGTATAGCAGAACCTACCAGAACCACTAGGATGTACTATCTCTTGCCCCAAGACAGAAAAGAGGTTCACCTACCATTTGTACAGGTTATCTCCAAATTTTTAATTTTGTCACTTACATCTCTTTGCTTCTTGCTGCTTCATTTTTAATTGATAGGAGCTTGATCAGAGGCTCAAAAGCATTTAGAGAAGCTGAACGAATTACATATTATAACAGACAGAATATCCTTGTGAGTGAGAAATAATTTGAAAGTTTGTCTTTGATAATAAATTCATGCCAAATGTGCACTCAGGCACTTTTTTAAGCTTTAATAATCACTGAAATGATTACAGAGGCTCTTTAGTTAAACAACCAAGTTGTTACATAAACTAAGAGTGCTATGAATTGTTTTCATAATGTTTGTCACATACATTTAAATAAAAACTTTAATATTTATTCAGCTTGAAAATAATTCGCTATATTTTGTGCAAAAGTTTTTCATGGAATAGTAAAGAGCGTATTTAAGGGGGGGGGAGGGGCTGGGTCGCTCCCAAATATATTTTGAGCCATTCATTGTGAATAAGGTCTCAAAAATTTTCACTTTTAAACTTGGAAGTTCTCAAATATTTGACTTCAGCCCCTCCCAAAATATAGTCATATAAATGAAGGGATGAGTGGATAAAGGTGTTAACTGACATTTAAAAAAAAAGTTTTGTTGATGGATGAAAGTTTTAAATGATTATATTTCATATAAGCTAGCATTGAAAGTCCTATTCAGTGTATTTCCAGAGATTCTAGATGATAAAGGTGTTATCTAACATAAAACTGTAAATTTTCTAGTGGTTAAAAGTGTTTACGTATGTTAACACCTTCATCCACTAGAAGGCACCGTTTTCATAGAGTTAGCACCGTTTTTGATTCAAACGTTGGCAGCAAACAGCTGTTGAGTTGATTCCTCCTGACTGATTTGTTTGTTTACAGTTCTGAACGTGATTTAGATATTATTTTCTTGTAATAGCCTTTTGCGCTTTATTGTGATAATTAACATAAGATACATTTTGTCAAGAGAAATAATGTCAAGGGCAAAGAACTCCTCATGCATGGAAGCGAAAAAAAGCAGCTACAGCTAGGCAGAAAGGAGAAGCTTATGTTTCCAGACAGACAAATTAGTACCAGCAAAATCAGTATGTACAGGTACTCTGTGCCATGTTAAGTGTCATTTACAGTGTTCCTCTAAATTCAGTATTGATGACAGGACTTCCATACTAACTGAATTCAATAAACTAGATGTAAATGCTAAAAATTGTACACTTTTTAATAGTACTGAAATTAATAGCATTAAAAGACAGAGCACAAGTGCTAGGAAAAGTAGGGCAGCTTCATACAAATATTATGTCACTTTTGACTGTCAAACTATTAATATTTGCAAGACAGCTTTGTGCTCTTTGTATGGTATTGGGAGAAAAAAACTTGATATTATAAGAAACAGTATTTCAAATGGGTTGTCAGCACCACTACCAGATAAAAGGGGCCATCACAGTTCAAGACAAAGTGGAAAATGATGTGAAAGCATATGTAATGGTGCATATAAACAGTTTCCCAGCAGAAAGTTCACATTATTCCAGGTGCAGCAATCCTCACAGAAAATACCTTTCCCCTCTTCTTAGAATCTCAAAAATGTATGCTTTATATATTGAACAATGTAACAAAACTCACCAACGAGAAACCTTTTTTGTCATAGAGTGGACACACAGAAGTATTTTTAATAGCGAATTTAGCTTGTCCTTTTCTCAACCAAGAAGCGATACATGTAGCACATGTGATTTTGGGAGTAATGATGAAGAATATGAAGAGAATTTCAAAGCTGCTTTCGAGTCAATCAAATTTGATAGGGAATATGCGAAAAGTAATAATGGTACTGCTTTCATTACCGTTGACTTACAACAGACTATGCCGTTGCCAAAATTAACAACATCAAAAAGACCTTTACTTGCGTCAGATGTGGTTCTACAATCTAGGAATACATATAATTTAAAAAAATGTCGCCAAAGCCACATTTTGTACATGGACTGAAGACGTTGCCCATCAAAGAAGCTCAGAAGTCTGTAGTTCAATTTTAACGGCAATAGAAACAGATGATGAGCTGAAAACAAAAGACGATTTAATAGTATAGAGTGACTCTTGTGCTGGTCAGAACAAAATCTTGGCCAATGATCTGCCTCTATCAATTCCTTACATTGAAAGGTTATTTCAAATCAATTGACCACAAATTTCCAGAAGTGGGACATACATATCTAGATTCAGATCGAGATTTTGGAAGAATTGAGAAGGTTCTTAGAAAACACGAAACGATATATGTACCAGACCGGTATCGGGATATCATCCGGAGTGTATCTCGAAAAAACAAAGTGATTGATATGACAAAACATTTCTGCCATACTGAAATGCTTGCACAATGTTAAATTTGACAAGCAAGAAGAAAAATTGTCTACAAGAGAAAGTTAGATTTTGGGATGGGATCAGATGGATTCGGGTTGAAGAATATGGATCTTATCTATATAAGGAAAGTTATGATCAATCTTTGCCATTTGAAAGAGTAGATTTACTACGAAACAAGAAAATAGCAAGTCCACTAAATACTAGTATTCGTCTTCCAAGAAAAATGGGTAAAACAGGAACTATAACAAAGGAAACAGCTCAAAATCTTAACAACAAAAGTTTGTTCCAGAAGATCAATGGTTTTACAGCACTGTTATAAATGGAAATGTTATGTAAATGACAGTAAAGCTTATAAAAAGTTTGTTTACTTTATTTGTTTATTAAATCCAGAATATTGCGATGTTTTTTTAAATTCTTAATTCAAAAAATGTGATTCAGATAGATGTTAGTGTATTTTATTACCGTCATCCATTGACATGGTATGAAAAGTTTGATCCGAAATTTAGTGGATGAAGGTGTTAACTACATAAAAGTGATAAAAAAACTCATTAATTGATGGTTTTTACAGCTGATCATTTTATAATAGATATTTCAAACAAAAAACTAACATTTGCTACCAAGAGAGAAACATTTTATCCATTGCATAAAAAATACTAGCCTTTGAACTTTGACTGCGTTTTTCTCAAAACAAATGCTTTGTCAGTTAACACCTTTATCCACTGAGCCCTTCAAATGTTCCTGGAATAATTACTGCAACATGACACTTGATTCAATGTAGACTGGAAGATTAAAAGCTTGAATGTCTGCCATAGAAACAACAGCCTTGTCGTAGTATTATAAATAAACAAATCACAATTCATGAAGATTTGAAGCATCACAAATGGAATTCTGTTAACACTAATATTAAAGATCAAGTATTGGAAATATTACTGCTGCTATTCAAGAAGAAACATTAAAAAAAGAACCCTTACCTTGGATTTCATTTTTGTATTTTCTTCTTTTAACGCCTGCAGTTGCCTCTTCCACTCTTCAACATTAGCAGTACTTTCTTGGAGTGCTCCAGTTAAGCGGGCATTATTGCTTTTTAATGTCTGAAGTTCAACTTCCCACTTTTTGGCATTCGCAGAGCTGAAAACAAATCCATCACAGATGCTCTGTTAAGGAATTATAAATAAAATTTAAATTCAATGTTTTATGATTGAGTTAAACGTTAAATGTACATGACAAAATTTCATAAAAGAAGAATTATGAATTTTGTCTCCGCCATTAACTGCAGATGATACAAGCCTAATACAAAAGGCTTCAACAAATAGTTAAATTTGTTGAAGTTTTTAGTGTTACATTTGGTGTAATTTTACTTATGGGTATCAAGATCAAATTCGAAGGTAAAAAAGAAAAAGCCCAGACTTCTAATCCATAATTTCAACCTATTCTTTGATTTCTTGTAATTCTTTTGATTCCACAGTTACATATTAAAACTAAAATCATTAACACCAATCAGTACTTTTGGTGCAGAAATATATTGCAATAGCAATTATTGAAAAAAAATTGGAAGTTTGCTGATAACAATGTTTTAGCTTTTCCTCTCTGTTAGGCCCTAAAAGGGAAAAAATGTAGATTGAAAATATTAACTATTAACTAGCAGTTAATGTAAGGATCTCTGCTTTATTATTTTATGAAACAAAATTGAATACCAAGTTGACTATGGCACTAAGCAGAATAAAGTTCTTTTATACCCTATTTTACCCATATATTGCAAAAAGGAAATCTTCACTCTTACAACAGCCCTACCAGCGTCACAGTGAATTTCCAGCAATGCTGAGACTGCTGTGTTAAATTCTTTGCATCATCTCTCCCTAGTTCCTTACAGCAGGAAACCTTTTAACCTTAAGCCTCTTTTTTGCCCATTTCAGAAAATGGACATTTTATTTCGACTCCCACACAAATATTAGACAAACTTCTACTTCATAATATACAAAACCCATGACAAACTGATAAAATTCTTTTTTTTTTTTTTAATTCCTGCATATGCTTCCCTAACAAAGCTGTTCATTGGCAAAATAAAAGTGCTCAAAAACTTTTAAATTTTTTTTCAAAAAGTACACTAACAATATTTTAAACTATAATTACAGCAATTAAATTGGAAGAACTATGTTCTCCCCTCCCCCCCCCCCCATATGGCGTGATGAAAACATTGGGCTTTTGCAACACTGTACAGACAGACATTACTGAAAATTCACTTCCCAATCATTTATGGAATTAAAATTTTATTCCAAAACGATTTCAAAACATTCGATCGAACACTCAAATTAAATGTTAAAGCAATATGATAGTTTTAATTATTCTCAAATACAAATTTTATTTTTTTCGAATTTGGGATATTTCGAATTTCTTTACTCGATCATTTTGTCTTATGACACTCCCCACAAACTAAACAAGCATAAAATAACATCCACGAGACCAGCACATGTTTGGGTTTGAGATCGCTACCGAAAATTCCCAACATGGCGGTCACAAAATGATCTTGCTATGCTTCTTTATATGACTCGTGAGCGCATATGTTCATGAATACATTTGCCTTGATGGATGACTCAAGGTATCAAGGGAATAGTCCTGCTGACAAAGCGTCTTTACAGTTCTAGGGAGGGAAAAAAAATGTGTCAGTGAATTTTCTGGTCAAAAAAATAGACCTCAAAAGCGATACCTGAGCGATAGTCCGCTTTTTTGTCTTCATGGCTTAAAAGGCAGTGATGATGCTCGACAGCCCGTTTTCCCACAAGATTTCTCTATAACTCAGTGAAAATCATCGAAAGATTGCCCTTGTGAATTTCTTAGAAGAAGGTTTATGAAATTTCATTGTAATAATTACTGTATGTACTTAAAGTTGAAAAATGCGGTGTAAAAAGCCATGTTCAAAGTTACAGGATCAACCTATACGCGAGGGGCAAAATTTCCGATTTTTTTCCTGAAACAATATCGAAAAAAGTAGGCAGTTTCCCGTATTTAGTTTAGTAAACAACTGCGTTATCAAATTACAAAAGTAATGACATATTTTTACTTTCAGATTGATTAAATCTGATTACTAAATTCAATTGCAGTCAATAACGGAAGTTGAAACCAACTTGGTTAGTCGGCATAAAAAAAAAAAGATTAAATTAGTTCAGACTTCCCAGATTTAAGGACAGATGAAATGAAATAAATATTCACCATTATATTGAGGTACTTGTTCTGTAAATCCTTAAACCAGGGTCCAGACCAAGAAAACCAGAAAATCCTTAAACCAGGATCGCTACAAGTTACATACGTACAAGAAAAGGGAGAAAAATTTCTTCCCCTTTCAACTAGTGAATAAATGGCTTACAGATTGGTGCCAAACGTCGATTATCAATGCAGTTATCCACCAAGTTCTATGTTAGGGATATTTATGATCGCCTACTATAGGTTGTCCCTTAACAAATGACCACCAGTTTTGCGCTTTGAAAAAGGAATATTTCAGGAAAAGGTGAATACGATTAAAAAATGCAGATTTGTTATTTAAAAAAATATGTTTTATATTAGCTTTGTGAATAATTTTTCAAACCTAAAATACTATTTGAAACTGATTCAGAAACAATGAAAAATGTTTGTAAAAATAATTTAAAGGGGTAACAGTTGAGTCTCGAAAAGTCGGCACTCACTCGGTAAATCCAACCGAATATAAAAAAAACTCGGCCTCCTTCTTGCAAACCGGGGGAAAAACCCTGCGCATAAAACCTACTACGTGCGCATCCACCACTAACTCGGCCACTTTTCGGCCCGGCGGCCTGCTTAAGGTCGAGTTTCAGAAGATAATTTTTAAACAATCAATATGTGTATGTAACTGTAAATAAATATACTGCTATGCACAATGAGATTACGCACACGTAACTTGTACAAGCCCGTCCCAGTTTTTCCGCCTGAGTTCGGCACTGTATCGCTTAGAGATCCTTAATACGGAGAAATTGGACAACTTCAGAGCGGCGGCCATCTTATGTCCAAAATGCTCACTCCTCGTAGACCGTAATGCATCTTCTGCCTCAAATATCACTGTACATTGTATCGAAAAAATTAGAAGCTAGTTATGATATTATGAAACGAAATGTGCAGATCACAAATATATGTTTGTTTTCTACCTTTATGAACAAACTTTTGAGAAAAACATTTTTCTTGGTAAGCGCTATGACGATACGAAACTATTGGCACCAGATTGCCAGACTTGGCGCTCACTCCGTTTGATGAAAATACGAGAAGAAAAATCAGTCTATTCTTCAAAGATTTCATGTCCCTATATTCCGTGAGAAATCTAGAAATTCACACAGCCAGAGCCCGATCATTCTGATATTGTACATGGGGCACATTTTTATTTCAGGGCCCCCTTAGGTCTGACTAAGATTTTTGAAGACACTGGGCACAAAATTCCTTTTGCAACCCCCCCCCCCTATTCCCCTTAGTCTATATAATAAAGCAACAAAATATTTCGATAATACATGTGCGTATTAACACAGCCCTGCTACATTTGGTGGTACCTCATATCACAATATAGTATATACATTTAAAAAGTAGAAGATATATAGTATTCGATAATTATATAAGATGTGGTTAAACTTTGCCCCTTGCAGTAAATCGTAACTATCAAAATTATCCATGATATATCTTTTAACAGTAAATACAGACTAAACTTGGAGTGGTTTTGAGATTTGCAGAGAGATCAAATTTTTAAGGGGTATTTTTATGAACAAATAAGAAGCAGTTGAAAAAATATCAATGATATCATTGTATTCTATATTCTGAGTGAAATCATTATCTATTTTTAATAAGCATGATAAATTAAGGAGTTTTCGGGCCCCCTGAAATCTAAGTGGAGGGGCCTGTGCCCCACGTGCCGGCTCTGCACACAGCACAGCATTTCGAGTTAACAACACTTGGACTAAACATGGCGGACAGCGGCGCGCCGTAGTCCAATCTCTCCGTATATAGGATCTCTAGTTTCGCTCTGTAAGTCAACATTTCAATTTTCTTACCTTTGAGCAAGAGCTAACTTGAGGCGATCATTTTCGTACCGAAGTTGTGCTTCAACTGTAGTTTGCGGTAGACTTGCCACAGATGTCTTGTCTTTTGTTTGATGCTTCGGACTATCGGAGGCCTGCAAAAGTGATAAAAATACTTAGATGAGAAAGTAAACAAAGTTTAATTTTTCAGTAAAATCTCTATGTTGGGCTCATTAACGCCTCTTCATTTTAAAGCGTAAAATTTATTGAAACTCTTTTCATTTATGTTTAAGACATATAAAGTCTATGAAGTGACATTTCAATCAAATATTTGGGCAAAAATACTTCAATTCTTAACAGGGTTAGAAACGAGCTGATGTGTGCATCACGTGACTTCCGTTTACGCCAATATAATCATAATTGTTCCTTAGAGTAAGCAAGTAAAAACTTGAAATATTCCCCCCACCCCTAGTTTGTAACGAACCAAAGAAAAAAAGAAGCGTTTAACAAAGATTAATTTTCCTAATACAGTAAAACCTGTAAAGTTGACCACCCTTGTAAGTTGACCACCTGTTTATGTTGACCAGTTTTGTCAGGAACGGAATTAGCCCTATCTCATATAATGAAGGAAAACCTCTGTAACTTGACCACCTCTATATCTTGACCACCTGTCTATCTTGACCACTAATGTATGCCAAATTTGGTCTGGAGTATTGTAAAAAACCCTTTGTAAGTTGACCACTTGGTTTATTTTTTTAAACTTTCTTCAGCATATTATTTTATTTTATTATTTTTTTATTTATTATATATAATAATAATATATATATATATATATATTATTATTATAATATATATATATATTATTATTATATAGCAGCATTATATTATATTATATATATATTATTATATAGCAGCATAAAGTTTATGCTGCTCTTTATTCTCCAAACGTGTTTTTCATTTGTTGTTCTATTTGACATAGCTTTTTGTACTCTGTTCAATGAAAATAGGTGTCAGTAGAAAAGTTCAAAGTCTTTTCTTTCAGTTGCAATATATTGTGGCAACACAGGAATTCTGTTAAAAAGAGCAGGCCCGCACCTATACATTTTGCCCCCCCCCCTGCAAAAAAATATGTAGGGCACCTCCCTAGTGGCCAGCAGTGTCTATTTGTAAAGCGAATAAGCCTTAGTGTATTGTTTTTTTTTTCTTCAAGTTCTAGGGCTGTTATCCCCTTTAAGGACGCGTTCCCCTCGTACTGCGGGCACGCAGATCTGGGCCTGCTAATGAGCAATGAGTTGTTACATGTTTCTGGTGAAACGGATTAAGAGATAGGACATTTTAATTTTGTCTTCATGAACTGGGAGAGTCGAGCTTGTTGCTTTTAGTGCTATAAGTTTTACATAAAAAGGCTTCAAAAAGAAAGTTAGTGGAACTTGAGATTAATAAAAAGTATGAAATATTAAAAGTAATTGAAAATGGAGAAAGCCAGATAAAATTAGCTGGCATATACGGAATTTCTAAAACTTCATTGTCTAATATGGTTAAAAACAAGGGAAAAATAACAAAAGTATTTGAATAGTATTTTTAACTATTGCTTCACTTTCAATAATGTTAAACAATGAAAGTGGAGTTGAACAGAAAGAGTATGGGTGAATTCCTTATAAAAAAAAAAAACATTGCCGCCGCCCTTTATAAGTTGACCACCTGTCTAAGTTGACCGCCATAGTACTGCACCGCGAGTGGTCAACTTACACAGGTTTCACTGTAATGGCAATTTTAAGTCTTCAATGATTAGCTCTCGAAATATCGCCAATTGCGCCAAATTAAAAACAGATTCGAAAAATATTTCTTTTTCGAAAAATTTGACGCCAACTTGGCGATATTTCGCCAAATTTGACAAAAGCATGGTGACATATTGTCAAATTTTTACACCACTTGAGTTTGCATTGAAATTAACACCGATTTTCCTCCAAAAAGGTGTAAAAACCCCTTTTGGAACATCCGAATGCAACCAAAAGAGAAGGTGCACAACTAGACCCCACTAGGAGTTTACATACCAAACTTCAACTTTCTACGGCATACCGTTTTTGAGTTATGCAAGGTACATACGCACATACAGACGACACAAGAAAACTTGCAGTAGAACTCTGTGAATATTAGGAACCAACTTGTGTGTTTTGTATGCGAAATAAAACTGTTTTGTAAACATGATGTCAAGGGTTACTGCGACAATTTTCGCAGTTGTTTTTTAATACAGAAACGGAAATGGACCTACACATAATCAAAATATATTTATGTGTTTAAAAAAATTCGATTGAAGCAGTGCAGATAGTTCTTTGGAAATGGAATTCTTACGAAGAAGTAAATTACTTTAACTTTAGAAATCTTTCAAGAAAAAAATACCCGCAAACATTGCATTCAAAACCATTTTTTTTTCCGAAAAATTGCCCAAACTTTCTAGTAATTACTAATACAATTTTATGTGTTATCACCCCCCCCCCCCCCAAACACACTGCGCGACGTTACAAACAAGGGTCTTCGTCACCGGCAGTTGATTGTAAGTACCGAATACAAGCAATTTCCAACACTTTTTACTTAATCTAAAAGTAATTCATTTCTTTACGAAATAAAAGGATCCTGAAAGACATTTTTATACCGAATACAAGCAATTTCCAACACTTTTTACTTAATCTAAAAGTAATTCATTTCTTTACGAAATAGAAAGATCCTGAAAGACATTTCTATTTAGCTCGGTGAGTGTGCCAATCACGATTAGCAATAAAATGGTTCAGGAAATACTGACATTTAGTTTAGTTTCACGAAAAATCGGTTCAAGACGTGGCAGCATCAACTGATTGTATCTAACTTAATAAAAAGTTTTGATTTAAATGTAATGACTAGAACAAAACTATTTCAGTTTTATTACATTAAAAATTTTACAGCAAATTTTCAAAAAAAAAAAAAAAAAATCACGTATTTTTATAAATTGATCATTTCAAAATGAAGTTTTTCGAAGAGCAGAATGAATATTTTGAATTGGTGAAGCTCATTCAAAACTTCAAGGAAGGGTATGCAGAAGAACATATGAGTCGTACTAGACGTTTTAAAACATTAAACATTTGTCTTTAAAAAGAATAAGATAACATCATCATTTTTCATTTTAACGAAGTTCACTAAATCGGTCTGCGTACAAATCGAATAAGAGAAAAAGACGCAAGTAAAGCAATGTTTTGAATGCCCTTCAGATGACCTGCAACGGCTTCGTAGATGCAGAAATTTGGTCGCATTGTTAAGCTTTTCTCTTCTTTTGATCTCTATTCCATTGAAACCAAATCAACCATCTATGATCGATCGTTAGTACCCTTTTCAGGAAACGAAATTATTCCTGACTGAGCGCATAGTGTAAAGTTTTATCACGCAGCAGCAACCTACGATTATAACTGCTAAGTCACAAGTTACAAATACACTTCAGAAAGCATGAATAGTTATTGCTAAACATCATGGAAATATATCTTGAGATTCTATTCACAACTGAGAGATGAACAATGAATGATCAGTGTTCATCCTTTAAGCATGAAAACTCTTCGAATACATTGGAAAGGAAATCAATGGTGAATATTTTCTAGTCAGCCTTACTATTGTGGGTACTTAGTAAACTACAATTATTCAATGGTTTTATATACACTCGATTTGCAAAATTGTAAACAAACATCGAAGCGTCACGAAGAGTCTCTTAATGGTTAAAGTTCGTTTACGAATGAATCTACATCAAAACTGATTGAAAATAAGGACAGCCGGTGTTGCTAAAATCAAGTATTGAATAAGCAAGTTTCCTTCGTGAAGCATCATTGTTTACAATTTTGTGCAAAACGTGTATATGAAATAATTGATTTTTGTAGTTTGCCGAGCGCTAACTATATTGAATTGGATTCGATTTGCTTTGAAAATGCTTGATTTTAGTAACACTGGTTTATCTTGCTTTCAATCGGTTTTGAAATTTGTCCAAAGACGAATGTCAACAATTGTGAGGTGGACTAAAGCCTATTCCTTAAATGTGTCCCTGTTTTTATACTTTATTACATTAACTAACTACATAGCTTTATATGACACATTAAAATAAATACCGTCTGTTTTTAAGAAAAACATTTTGGACATTCAGGTCGAGGATTTCAGTTAGTATCAATGTAGTGAGATACTACCACAATTAATAATAGCAACGTTCACCTTTTATTTAAGGAAAATCATTCTTTACCTTTTTCTCAAACCCCTTTCTCTTACCCCTTTCTCAATCTCACCTTTTATTTAAGGAAATTTCATTTAAGACGGTGTCAACATACTAAACGAACACTGCTATTAATTCATAGTTCATAAGTCAAGTTTCTTAGACATGACAAAACCACTTTAAAGACTCCTTCTTTAAAAAGAAACATTTCTTTTAAGCAGAAGACGTGGCAGTAAAATTCGCTGCGGGTCGGAAGACTACTACATAAACGGGGTCCCTGAATTAATTTCATGTGTGGTATAAGCTTAACGAAGTATCAGGTACAGAGCAACCTATTCAAAAGTTCATGGAACTGACCAAAAGCAACATACTCGAAACCACAAAGCATATCTCGCATTAATATCAAAACGAAACTACTGCCATCACGCAAAACTTTATTTAAAGCAAGAGTATAATTCAACGAATTAGCGACTTGTAAAACCTTAACGGCGATTCATAAGTTATTCTGCACAGAATAGTTTAGGCATCACTGAGAATATCTGTTTTTTTTTTAAATACAAATTTAACATTTCATTAAAAATAATAATAAAATAAAATACCGGTTGCATTTGAAATAGAAAACAAATGTTCATGAAATAATGATAGCAATAATAATAATAGCAATAAAACTTGATGTAACTGAAATAGAAAATGAAAGTTCATAAAAACGACAGCAATTGTTAAATACTTACTTTTACAAAATGAAAAGCAAATCTACTATTCTATAATCTACTAAATATCAACTAAGAACAAAATGAAATGCAAATCTGCAGAAAAATATGAGTAAATTACAAAAATGCATCTTTTAGTTTAAACTTATAAGGTCTGGTGTTCTGGTGTGGTAAGTGGTCATTAAATCTACGTTTCTCAACAAGGGTAAATATGAAATACAAGAATTTCTTTACAAAACTTATATGTTTGCTGTTACTTTACATTACATTAATAAAGAGCACGTTGCAATGAATTTTAGGGGGGGAATTATTGAAATAGCTTAATAGACTTTTCTTTTTCATATATGTGTTAATGATCTGTGGTGGGGTTAAAGTAGTCAAAGTTAAAAGAAAAATAGTTTTCTACCATCATACATAACCATAGTTTTTTAAATGCTCAACGCACTTAGTTCTTTTGAAGAAATTAACTTTAGTTAAATTGCAAATTTCAGATAGTAAACTACGGTCAAAAGTTGGCTCACTAAGAACTTTAATCATATTTCACTCTTGGCTTCCATCAGCATCATCAGGGAAGGTGTGATATTTTTCCAATGTTTTATTCTTTTTGCAATATATTAAATATAGCATCAGAACAGTGTCTTAATTAAATAAATTAGGCTTGGTTAGGGTAAGTATGTCACCCCCCTAAAACTGAAATATGGATAAAGTTTTCAACCTTTTTCGCACTGATCATGTTAAATTTCATCACAGTGATTGGTTTTGCACATATTTGGGATTCGAGGAATTTTTTTTCTAGGTTATAGCATTTAGTCAAAAAACAATTCTAAAAAAATTTTTTTTTTTTGCAACTTCAAGCAACATTTTTCAAAGACGTGTTTTCAGGTTAGTTTTAATTATTTTTTATGACAATTAATTTTTCACGTAAAGTTTAACTTAAAGTTTATACAGCAACAATAATTTTTGTATGAAATATTATTAATAAGTGTTTCAGAGGAGGGGGTCCCACTTACCCCGTACATTTTTGCGATACGGGGTAAAGGGATCCCCTCGCTATGGGGTAAGTGGGCCCCCCTCCAATAATGGGGATGCCAAAATCAAAAGCAATTCAGATTAAATATTTGTATTGGTCAAATACAAGAGAACTATGATGACTTAGTAGGAATTGATAGTTCAGCTGCAAAAACTGCTAAAGCTGGTGATAATGTATTTATGAAACATACATGAAAGAAAATAATTAACATTTAAGTAGGTCTAATTTTGAAAGTTGCTGATAAAAATTTAAAAAAACTGTTGAATTTGCAAAAACGAATAGAAATAGTGGCACTTTTTATTGGCATAGTGCAGATGATGTTGGAATAATTACTGAGGATGAAGCGACAATGGTTCTTCCTTAGCCAATTTTACATAGACGCAGTCATTTAGTATTTCCAATTTCTTCTTCAACTTATAGTTTTGGCAAATTTACCGAAGTTGATCTTAATCAACTGTATTACTTTCATTAAACACACCTTTATATGTAAAAGTAAATATATACCTATAGGCTTTCAATAAATTTCACAAATGAGATCGTTTTGTTTTTTCGTTTTAAAAGTTTCTATGATACAGATTTAAAAGACAGTAAATATCTCATAAATGGATGCATTTAAAAAACAAAAATTCACACTAAAAATGTACATACTTTATCGTGTAAGACCTCCTTACCTCCTTTTTTTGATATGATTCATTAAAATTTAAATAAAGGGGGGGGGGGAACCACTTACCCCTTACTATGGGGTAAGTGGGACACCAATCCAATTTTTTTATAAATAGTATCGTTAAGAATATTTAAAGCATTATTTTAGATAGTAATGATGAACTTTTGTTTATTAATACTGTCCAAGATAAGACTGGACAATAAGTTTAAATTTTTTTGTTTCGAAACTTTTATATAAGGTTCCAAAAACGAATTATTCAAAAAAGGGGTTAAACTTACCCCAACCAACCCTATATAATTAAAAATATTACACCCAAACAGAGTTCTGAAAAAAAGTTACTAAATTAAAAAACAAGATAAAACTTTATCCAATTATTCAATGTATACGAAATACTTCTAGTTCTAAGCTTCTACTTTTTACACATATTTTACTTTTTTTTTCAGGGGGAGGGAGGGGTTGGCATAAGTTCTTCCAATGAACAGAAAATTATGGTTCCAGAAAAAGTGCAGAGAATTTTTCAAATATTATAAGAATATAATCTTGCACTAATTCAATGGACATATCATATTTAAGCTCAGGTGTACTTATCCAGTTTCCCTTAAAAACAGTTCATGTTTAGAAAATTAATATTTAACTGATATTTGCCTGAAAAGTTAAGATTAAATGTTAGATGAAGTTGAAGTATATATAATGAGTCTAACATACGACCACTTTACCCCATCTTACTTAAGTTGCCGAAATATTATATAAAATTAATCGAGCTTAGCTCTTTATGCAGGCGTGTTCTTGAGACATCCGTGAAGCTGCCCGCACAGCCAATACTATGAAAATTCAAACTAAAAAATTTTACAAAGAAGTTAAAAGATGTGTTCAGTATTAAAAATGTTTCTTATACAAACAAATTGACTTTTTAAACTAAAGAAATTTATGCCAGTATTAAAATTTGTAATTCAAAAAACGAAATTCTTAATTACAAAAATCTAAATAAAAATAACATCATTTCAAAATTATAGCATTTTATTTGATGTATGACCATTTTACCCTATCGACCACTGTACCCCACCAGAACCTATTCGCGCAATTGTTCCTCATTGAAACACATTTTAAAAGCATTTAAGCATAATTACAGGCCGATGAGGAATTTTAACAAAATGATACGACTACACTTACTACACTATAAAACATAATAACATTGCATTACGTGTGCGCATATTTAAGTTAAATCACTATTAGTATAGGTGGAGTAATGCATCAGAATCCTTCCACATTAAACATTTTAGGCGGTGTTTACTATACAATATGAAACATTTGTATTGGAATTCTACAGCTCGTAACTGTATGTGTCACACCTGTAGCTGATTTTTGGAGTGTTTCATAGGGCAGTTTATTCTCAATGCTATGAATAAATGGTTACTAATTATGAACCTAAAACAGGGGAAATAACGAGCTGATGTGTGCATCACGTGACTTCCTCTTACACCAATTTAATGTTCTTTCCTCATTATTTCAACTTTAATGTGATTCAATAGTTGTTTCTCTAAATATCAGCAACAGTAGACAAATTGAAACCAGATCTAAATAAAAAAATAAATAAATAAATAAATAAAAAAAATTGTCGCCAAGTTGGCGACCAAAAGACTGGTGATATATCGCCAAGTGTCCGCCAAATTATAACACCACTTGAGTTTTCATCAAAGTAAACAATGATTTCTCCCCAAAGAGGTGCAAAAGATCCCTTTAGAAACATCCGAATGCAACCAAAATGGGAGGTGCACAACTGGACCCCACTAAGAGTCTACGTACCAAATTTGAACTTTCAAGGACATACCGTTCTTGAGTTATGCGACAGACATACGCACATACGTACATGCAAACGTCACGAGAAAACTCATTGTAATTAACTCGGGAAACGTTAAAATGGATATTTCGGGCGTTTATACGTTCTAAGGTATATATGCACGAGTGGTTGGGTCGAAAATAACTCAACATTCATTCGGGGGTGAGCAAAATGGAAATATAAGGTCGATTTGTGAGTGAAAATGCTTTCGTGAATACAATACTTCCTTTTTTGTAAAAGGAAGAAAAAAAATGACATAAGCAGATATAATTTGAACAGCTGTAAATAATTACAATTTATTTTAGTTGGAGAAAACGCTTTGAAGGAGGAATAAAAAACTGAACAATACTTGGATATACTTTTCATTTTATAGGACTTTTTAGATAGTCTCTTTTGTTTTTAACTTTGTTGTAAAAATTCTCCACCAGCTAATCCAGTATTAATTTTACAAGTCAATGCTACAAATGATAAAGTAATTATCCAAAAATAATCCTTTATGGTTAATTATTTTTAGACCCTTTTGGTCATTTGTAATCAAATTTATCTTTTTCCGCGACGTGAAGTAAATCGGCCGGGACATCGGGACTTTTTCTGAAAACCGGGACTCCTGGCAAGCCTCATTATAGGTTATACTACACAATATCACACAGAGACAAATGAGCCGCTGAGAGCAAAAGTGCTGAAAGTCAATGAATCAAGACTTTAAGTCATTGAATGGTTTGCTAGAAACCTTTGCACCAAACACTACTACCGCGTTCCGTTTTTCGATTAGTTTCTATCGGCAAATGATTGGACCAAGACATACACCATTATCGCATGGAAGGGTAAAAGTAATATCTGATGGTGTAAATACAAAGTATAAAAAAGTTGACTAACACCACTGTTGCTCTCAGCGGATCATAAGTAAGCGTTCTTTGTTTTAAAAATTTCAAAATGAGTAAGAAATTATTTGCGCTACAGAAATAAGTTTCCATGAAAGAGGAGGAGGGGTAACTAATAGTAACCATCATTCATTTGCTTTAGAGAAATCATTGCAATATATTTTGACCGAAATATCCTCTGTAAAAATTTTGGATTTACCGGATGAGCATCAATTTAACTGAATTAAATAATAAAACTTATGATGAATGAGATCAAAAAATTGAGCATAAATCATACCCAGTTCATTCTGTTGATTGAATCAGAGGATTACAATATTTGAGTGAAACATTGTTTTGGACTTTTGACAGAATGAGAAGATTGGAATGTGTTTGAGTTAATATTGTCGTCTGTAAACTTCTTAGGATTTTCTTGACAAGCAAGAATTCAGTTTTCATAAAATAATAAAACTTACGATAAATGGGATCAAAAAATGAGTGTAATCAATACTAAATTCATTCACCTGATTAAATTATCAGATTGCAATACTTGAGCTAAGTACCATTTTGAACTTTTTTGATGAGTAAGAATTCATTTGTGTTAAATAATAAAACTTACGATCAAAGGGATCAGAAAAATGAGCATAATTAATTTAAAAAATCATTTAGTTGAGAGAATGATAAAATTGAAATGCTTGAGTAAAATATTATCGTCTGTAAACGCCTTACAATTTTCTTGACGAGTAAGAATTCAGTTTTATTAAATAATAAAATATACAAAAAAATGGTATCAGAAAATGAGTAATCAATACTAAATATATTCAGCTGATTAATTCATCAGACTGCAAGATTTGAGTTCAGTAACATTTTGGATTTTCCAGACAAGTAAGAATTCATGCGTTTCAAATAATAAAACAAACTATGAACTAGATTCGAAAAATGAGCTAAATTAAAATGCTAAATTTATTCAGTTGAATCAATTAGAAGGGTGCAATACTTGAGTAAAATATCATTATCTTTTACTACTTTGATTTTTCTAGAAGAGTAATAATTCCTTAGCTCGTCAATAATAAAATTTGTCGTTGAATAATAAAATTTATGATGAATGGGGTCAGAAAAGTGAGCGTAAGTATAGTAAACTCTCGATTATCGGCGGTCGAGTTATCCGCAGCTCGGATTATCCGCGGGTCCTGTCACACTTTTTTTTTTTTGAAACTTGTGATCGTGTTGTTGTTCCCTTTTAGATTTTACATATATTTTTTACATGCAATGTTAGTAGATGCAATGTAGCAATGTTTTTAGTTATAATTTGAATTGAATGTGTGAGTGTCATTAATATTTTTTACCTACTGCATACACTAAGCATCGTGTTTGACCTATTACTCGGATTATCAGCGGTTTCGCTTATCCGCGGTTATCGTGCCAACGTATTCTGCGGATAATCGAGAGTTTACTGTAATACTAAATTTATTCGGTTGATAAAATCCTAAGAATGTATTACTTGAGTAAAGTATCATTTTTGAATTTTTCTAGACATGTACGAATTCCTTTGTACCAAATAATTAGACTATTAATGAACTGGATTTGAAAAACGAGCTGAATTAATACTAAATTTATGCAGTTAACTCAATTAGAAGATTACAGTAGATGGGAAAAATATCATTAACTTATTATTGCAATGGATTTTCTTGACGAATAAAAATAGATTTACATCAAATAAAAAAACTTACTATAAATGGGATTAGAAAATGAGTGTAATCAATACTAAATTCAATCAGCTGATTAAATCAAATTAGTTATGGTATTAGTTATGGTATTAAGTAAAATGGTATTTAAGTTAAGTACCATTTTGGATTTTCCAGACAAGTATGAATTCAGGTGTGTACTAATAAAACTACGAAACGGAATAAAAAAAATGAGAGTCATTAAAATGCTTAATTTATTTAGTCGACTCAATTTAAAGGTTGCAATATTTAAGTAAAATATCATCATTTATTAAGGTCTGGTGGCGGAAAGTGGTCAATGATGTAAAGTGGTCATAAATCAAATAAAGAGTTACAATATTCGAAGTAAATGAAAGAATGAGGGTACTTTTTTATTTTGGATTTTAACAATCAAAAACTATTTTGAACTCAAAATTTTGAAACTGGCAGTATTTTATTTCGTGAAAAAAATTTTTTTTGTGTGAACATGAAACATTATAAAATCTGAACACCTTTTTTTAACTTCTTGGTAAAATTTTGTTTATTAAAATGTTTAGCAGATTGGTTGTGTAGGAAGCTACCCGGATCTCTCTAGAACACGTCTGCATAAACAGCTAAGCTGGATTCATTTTATGTAATATTTTAGAACAAGTTAAGTAGGATAGGGTATAGTGGTCACAGGTTAAGCTTAACGTATATCCTTCATCCAAAACCATTTAATCTTCACTAATAAGGCATATATCAGTTAAATATTAAGTTTACTAACCATTTAATATTTTTAAAGTAAACTGAATTAAATACAACTCAGTTTAAATTTAACATAGCATATCGATTAAATTAAAGCAAGTATATATAACCTTATTATACTTGGAAAAAAAATCATAGATTTTTTTCTGCAACCATAGTTTTGAATTTATTCTCGTAGAATAATTAGTTTTTTAATTTAGTAATATTTTTACGGAAATCTATTTTAGAGTAATATTTTCTTATGTATTTTTGGTAGTTCAGACATCATTCAGACGCTGTGTTTAATATATTCCCAAAGAAATGAAACATTGCAAATTTTCACACCTTTCCTGATGATGTTGATGATATCAGGAGTGCAATATGATTAAAATTCTTCGTGAACCAGCTTTTGACCATAGTTGACCATCAAAAATTTATTTAAATAAAGTTAATTTCTACAAGATAACTAGGTGTGTTGAGCATTAAAAAAATTACGGTTAATTTTTAAAGGTTATTTTTTTAAACTACGACCACTTTACCCCACCCCAGGTCATTAACACACATGAAAAAGAAAATGCCATTAAGCTATTTAAATCAATTGTTTTCTTTCAAAAATGAAGTGCAACGTGTTCTTTATTAATATAGTGTAAAATAACGACAAGAAAATTTGGAGTTTTAAAAGAAATGCTTGCATTTATTATTTACCAAAGTTGAAAAACATGTATTTTATGACCACTTTACCACACTAGACCCTGCTACTTTCAATTTTCTTGACGAGTAAGAATTCATTTGCTCGTGAAAAGAAAAAAAAATCGTTGTTGAATAATTAAATTTATGGTGCTTGGGATCACAAAAATGAACGTAATTAAAGCTGAATTATTCTGTTCATATAGTCAGAAAAATAAAATATTGAAGTGAAACATTTTTCAGTTTTTTCTTTTTTTCATGAGTAAGAATTTATTTATATCAAATAATAAAACTTACATGAAAAGAGTTCAGAAAAATGAGCGTGATTAATACTAAATTCATTTTGTTGACGAAATTAAGAGTAAAATATCATCATCAGTAAACTTTTTTGGATTCTCTAGACGAGTAAGAATTCAGTTGAATTAAATAATAAAACTTACGTTGATTGTGATCAGAAAAATGAGCACAAATAATACTAAACTCATTCAGTTGAACAAGTCATAAGAATGCATTATTTGGGCAAAGTATCAGTTTGGACTTTCCGGACAAGTAACAATTCATTTGGATCAAATAATTAGACTAATGATGAACGAGATTAGAAGATTGAGAGTAATTAATACTAAATTTATGCAGTTGATACAAATAGAAGATTACAATAGTTGCGCAAAACATCTTATAATCTATTACTGCATTGAACTTTCTTTGCGATTACAACGAATTTTATCAGAAACTTGAGCACAATTAATACAAAATTCAATCGGTAGATACTTTGAAGATCGTAATATTTAAGTAAAATATAATCCCTCTTTTGTCACTTTAGATTTTCCTGACGAGTAAGTATTTGTTTGCATTTAATAAAACGTATGACGAACGGGATCAGAAAAAAGTGTAGTTGATAGTGAATAACTTACTATTCATTCAGTTCATAACCTAGAACAGGAGTTCCCAAACTTTTCCGACTTTGAAGAATTACAACTTTTTTAAGAGACATCCCAGTCTATCTCAGTTTACATACATATTGAAAATACAGACACTTCGCGAAATCCCTCGTCCCTCCTTGTGGCACCCACTTAGGGAACCCCTGAATTAAAAAACAGCAAATTTTGGGCAAAGTTTTCTTCTATTTGCACGGGTGTGACACTTTTACGCATACTTGCAAATTATCATCGGAAATTTTAGTTTCAACATTTAATTGCTGTATATTAAAAGGAACCAAAGAAAGGAAAGGCGTTTCGTAGTATGAAGTATCAAGATTATATATATATATATATATATATATATATATATATATATATATATATTTGCACGGGTATGAAATGTTTACGCATATACTTGCACTCTATTGTATCGGAAATTTAAAATTTAATTGCGGTGTATTAAAAACAACTATTATATATCGTATAGTATGAAGCATCAATATTCTGAAAAAGGAAAAACAAATGTTTGTACAGTCGGATCCCGACTTACGCGCGGGATGCGTTCCAAGACTCCTCGCGTAAGTCGGAATTTCGCGTTGTGGAAAAGTGTGTTGTGTATATGATTTTTTTTATTGAAATACTCAATCATTTTAGACATTTAAACACCTTTTAAACTAAGATAAATAAATACCTTTGTGCTGAACAGTAAAGTAAGACAAAACAACGTTAGATGAAGCACAAATTTGCAAATTACAACAGACACGTGTTTCGGCGTTACAGGGAACGCCTTTTTCAATGCAAAAAATAAAGCCAAGAGCTTTTGTCGGATGTCTTTTCATCCATAAGCTCATTATTTTTTGCATTGAAAAAGGCGTTCCCTGTAACGCCGAAACACGTGTCTGTTGTAATTTGCAAATTTGTGCTCCATCTAACGTTGTTTTGTCTTACTTTACCTTTTAAACTGTTTTTGACCATTTTTTTAACTGTACATGAACGTTTCTAACATAAAAAGCTGAATTTTTACCGATTTTTAAAAAAAAGTTGCATTGTTCAACATAAAATACTGTTACAATGCACAAAATCAATTATCAATGGGAGAGAGCGACATAAAAATAAAACTACGGTACGTACAGTATGTAGTAATAATAAAGCACTGCACTGTAAAAGTACTATACAGTAGACACAATAAGTTACATTTATAACCTAAAAATTGAAGATGATTTATCCTGCGCAATCTGATCGTCATTGTAATATATTTTTAAATACAGTAGCTTCGCGTTTACTTTTATAACATTTACACCTATGGTGA
Source organism: Uloborus diversus (assembly GCF_026930045.1). NCBI lineage: Eukaryota > Metazoa > Arthropoda > Arachnida > Araneae > Uloboridae > Uloborus > Uloborus diversus. The sequence goes on from NC_072740.1 coordinate 136,159,799, forward strand.
CACCGTTCTGGGTCCTCTGGACTTATACGGATTGCCTTCTCCCCTTCTTGACTTTTAATTATACGTGTGAATGATTCACCCATACCTAATTGTCGTGCTACCTTCGACCCACTTTCTAGTTGTTCAAGCATATTAAGAATATTTCCCTTTTCTTAAATTGTCTCAAACTTACGCTTTTTGTTTCCATCTTCAAACTTTAGATGACACAGCTTGCCTTGATGCCACAATATTTGATACCTTTCATATTTAGAATAAATAAATGATAAATGAGGAGTGGGGTGATACATGCAAACTAACAATGCTATGTTTATAGTGCGGTATGTGGGAACTTGCGCAGTTAGTGGTGTTGAAAAGATGAAAGTACATTCACGAATTTTTGTTTAGTACTCAATAACAAAGCCGAAACTTTGCATCACGATTCCTTTCCAAATATTTTCGTGTTGAGAGCGAGAAATTCGTTTCAGCTCTAAAATTCGCTGCTCCTGAAAAACTCGCGTTATAGCCATTTCGCGTAAGTCGGATCGCGTTGTAGCGGGAGTCGACTGTACTTGGGAAAAATAATGATTTGTACGTCTTACGAGTGTGACCGTTTGGTCGCGCCCGCAACATGAACAAATCATTATTTTATAAATACAAGAAAACATTTCGGAAAGTTGATACTTCATATTATGCAGCAAAATGGTTCCTTATATTCGAATGTATGAAAATTAAAATTCAAAGTTTAAAATTCCGGGAAAATAATGTAAATATATGCAGAAAAAATTCTTATTTGTAGAAATAAATTGAACAAAAAACAAACAAGAATTCGTTAATGTTAAATGTAAAAATTTAGGATAAATAGGATCAGAGAATTTGCCTAATGAAGATTGCCAATTAAGAAAAATATCACTCGCTCTGTCCATAAGAATTCATCTACATTCGGTAATAAAAAATATTGGTCAGAAAAATTCGCCCAATTAACAGAAAGATTCATTCAGTTTATCATTCAGAAGATATATTTGGATAAAATACCACCTTCTATTTCAATAATGGAAACGGTGCGTTAAATGTACTTACTCGTTCGGTTATAATGAATTTCTCCATGGCTAGAAAGAATGACAGCTAAGTTTGTTAAACGGTAACCCCATCAAAACATAACTTGGCAGATAGTCATTGTAGCGGAAAAGCTTTCACAGAACAGGACATGACGTCACAGGAACACTTGATTGTTGATTGTGTGCGATGTTTCCACTACGCTGAATAGAGGGAGGAATACCGTCGGGTTATGACGTATCTCTTAGACCGAAAGCTATGCGGCAATTCAAATCACAAACTACAAAACGTTACTGGCTACAGCACAAGAGCTAAATTCCACCATAATAAAATAAAAGATTCAAGGGATTTACCTAAATTTGTCATATTTTTTTTTCTTTTTTTTGCAAGTGCTGAAATATTTCTATTGTATGTTCGGTCACGCTCACGCATTGAACTGTCGAACAAAACAGTTTTCAAAACAAACTCTTTCTAAAGCTTTTTGTTTTCATTATTATTTTTATTATTTTTCCTCCTTTATTTTATTGACTCGCTGCTAAAACAATCCAACCGTCTCTTTCGCTGATTTTGCAGTAACCTTGCAAACGTGTTAAAACATCATTCCAACATATCGTATTTCGTTAAATTTATTGAAGTTTAACAGAAAAAACAATTGCGTAACTTTGTTTCCTAACGCAAGAGATGTCATAAAAAGCTTGCACATTAAAACTCATTTAGAAGTACTATAGTTAATGATTATCCAACAGAGCTTATAGTATAGTAGTGCTAAATAATTACTGCTTGCAATTCGTTGATCAAAATTTTGAAAATGCCTTTTTTACACTTTTTTTTAAGTGCAATCTTTTTTCGGAGCAAAAGAAATATTCTGATACACAAAAACTTTCTGTTAAGTGGACAAAGAGACGATTTCAGACAATTGACTAAAATACACAAAAGCACTGTAGAAAATAACTGACGTTAACTTGAGTTACATGCCAAATTCGCTTACGAAGCAAACATTCATACATGGTGAAATTGAAACAACTTGAACCAGTCAAGATCCGACTAAAAATAATCAACCACATCAGTATGCTACTTGCAATATAAACAATCAAAGACAGATAAGACTTCGTTGAGAATGTGAACCATAAATAGAATTACTTATGCCTTTGAGTCGTTTAAAAAATCATAAAAAAATGCGCCAACTCAGTTTCCATTCAAAACAAGCTGGTTTTCATACTTGAACTTTAATTATTTTTATAGAACATGAAAAAAATTTCAGGCATTTTTCAATATAAACGTGAATTTTGATGTTCAAGCCTATGTATTAAAAGAACAATCCAAACTTAATTTCAACTTTAAAGATCACGCGTTCTCTTTTGATTCAGAGAATATCAAATATCAAAGTCAATCATACATAGCACTATTGCTTTTCGCAACAATCAAAAACTAGCATTGAAATGGACAGTGGAAATATATTTTCAAATATGACATACAGCAATTAAATATGATTCACCTATCCCGTAAATTATGTATTAATCCCACTAAAATATTTGCAGATTATGCAACCGGTCGTTTTCTAAACATATCTGTGACAAATGAATTCAATTCGAAAATACAAGTGCAAAGTACAGTCTGAAATTAATGAGACTACTTGAGGCATAATGGCGTAAACAAAACCATCTTTCTGCGAGGCATTATTTAAATGTTGAATTGACTTGAGGCAAATACAATATAAATAATTTATGAATCACCCATCGTATAAACGGTATAGTCATCACACTATCATTTTTACGCGATACAAATGATCTTTTCCAAACATATTCAGTTCAAAAAAACAAGTGCACATAACAGTCTGAAAATCAATTAGTAAACTCGAGGCAAACAAGCGTAAACAAAACCACATCTTTTCTGTGAGGCATCATTTCAACGTAGTATTGGAATCAAGCAAGCATACAACCAGTTTTCACTTGAATGGTTCTTTTGTGAAAGCACGCGTTGCGACAGAAAGAAACCATTGTTGTGCCAGAGAAGACTCAAAAGTTCCGACCAAGAGCAAACATAATTTAGAAATAATCTACTAGGTTATTTTAAGACAACAGCCGGAAGGCAATATAGGGATTCAACGTTCTCATTTTTAAACTAAATAAATTTAGTTTTAGATGAAATTTTCAGCTTTATTCCTATTTATAACCAATCATGATTAAAACTATTAAATGTCTCCAAGTTCAAGAATAAATGTAACACATCGAACTTTCGGAATTAAAAAACAATTATATTCTGCGTAGTTTTAAATGTATTTTAAAACTTCTGTCATTCATAACATTATTGTATGATTTATACTAGATATTACCGACAGTGCGTAATGTAAAAATCGAACATCTAAAATTTATCTCATAAAATTCTTGATTTTTAAAATTTAAAATGTACTTAGCATAGCACTGCTTTTCTGTTGCAAAAGATATAGTTCGTAAGAACTGAAAACAAACATTTTATTTCTAGTTTTTATAGTAGAATAGTCGCCTGCGGCGACCAGCTGGTTAGCCTTTGTACGCCAAGGTTGCCGTCTTCGGCGGCTGCTTAAATAGTTTGGCGGCGGTATTAAACAATCTATAATTAATTTGAATAAAATATTTTCTAGATCTATCTTTAGTTTTCAAAAAAAAAAAAAAAAAAAGCCGCTTTTTTCTTTCAATTCAACAGCCTATGAAAAAAATATCTTTCTCCTTGTTCCCAGTAGTGCGCAAAAAGTTGCCCCCTGTTTTTATGTCAAGTTCGCCGCCTACGACGGCTGTTAAAATAAATAAGTTTGGTAGAGGTATCAATTAATCTGTATCTATCTTTTTCGTATTTTCTATACCCATTTCTAGTTGCGTTTTGTGTCATTCACCTTTTTACGCCAAAATTGGCGCTTTCGGCGGCTATGCACCTATACGATCTACCTCTATTTTTTTTTATCCGTCTCTGTTATTTCAACCTCCCCGCCCATTTCCTAATCTAAACAGAGATCATTCAAAAAACTGCGCTTTATTCATTAAATTAAATAGCGAAAAAAAAAAAAGCTCTTTCCTTGTTCCCTGTAGTTTGCAAAAATTAGCGTTTGTAAAAAAAAAAAACCTCAATATTTAAATTAAATTAAGTACGCAAATATGTAACGTAAAATAGATACAGCGAAACGTACAGCGGAGGAGGGAGGATGGAAAAAAGAAAGAATTTCTAACTAAACAAAGTAAAGATAAAAGCAAGTGCTACCGTTAGCAATAGCTAAAAAATAAAAGAAAATCGAAATCCAGGCATCTCGTCACAGATGGAAGAAAGCTTTTTTTACCCCTGATCGGAACGACGGTAGAACATAAAATGTGTCACTTCGAATTTAAAAAATTGTAAAAAAAAGCAATTCATATTTTTGAAAAAAAAAAAAAAAATCTGAAGAAGGTTAAATGTCTTGATTACTACATACTAAACTTTCAGAAAGAAATCTCTCATACATTTTGTGGGATGATTTTAGAAAGAGTTAAACCCAGAGAAAAGCGAAAAATAAAGATTTTTTCAAAATTTCATAAAAATTATAAAAAAAAAAAAGTTATCGCGTATTTTTGAAAACTTTTTTCTTCTGAAGAGAGGGAAATGTTTTTACTACTACATACTAAATTTTCAGAAAGAAATCAAAGAAATCTCTCATACATTTGGTGGGATGGGTTAAGAAAAAAGTTAAACCTGGAAAAAAAAAACGCAAAATAAAAGTTTTTTCAAAAATTTATAAAAATTCAAAAATCGGTCAATCTTTAAAATTTTTTCGTCATCATATTTCAAATTAAATTCCCTACACTATAGTACAAAAAATATTTTCCTGGCACGACTGGTTGGGGGTCTGTGACGAATTGAACACAAAAAAGGGCTAAACTCACATAAAACATTTAATTAAGAAAAAACGAATTAGAAATTTAGAATTTCGGCTTCGAGGTGCACACACCCGGGGCACGTTTGAATTTGTTGCCAAGTTTCAGAGCTGTAGGTGTTATGGGGTCTTTTAGCCATCGGGTACAAAGAAAGAAACAAACGAAGAAACACCGTCTACTTTATATATATAGATTTGGAGGAGAAAGTAAGAGCGTTTGGATTGTAGAATTTTTTGAGGTAAGTTGTTTGACAAAGTTTACTATATAAAAGATTTGAAATAATTCGAGGGAAAAGTATCGTTCGTTTTATGGTATTAGTACTGTCTGAGAAATTTTGCAAATATTTCTCTTAAAGGAAAAAATAACGGGTTTCTTGAAAAGATATTAAGACAAATTAAGCTTATTGAAAACGCTCTAGAAATGATTTTAATCCTTCAGAAACTCACGTCAAAAACTGACCTGAGAAATCACGAGTGATTTTTTTTTTCTCACACCACCTATTTCCCTTACCAACAAAATCAAGTTAGTTGAAAACTACACAGACACTTATGAAATTCTAACCCCTACTTAAAAAGTGGTATATTAGACCCAGGTAGCTCTAAAAAACAAAGTCGTTTTCCCCAGAAGCAGTAAATACGATAATCGCAAGACGCAAGCACTCAGTAATAAATACTAGATGAACAATCATTTAATTACAATAAGTGTATAGAAGAGAAAAACGATAATTATTAACTACTAGTGGTACCCGCACGGCTTTGCCCGTAATAGAAAAATTAAAAGGTCTTTTGGTTCGCCTATATATTTACAAATAATGTATGGTGAATTTTCTCACCAATTGGCTTGTACCCATGTTACGGTTCCACGCTATGATAATTTCGTATCTCGCCATTTGGCTTCGCCCATGTTACGGTTCCACGTTATGATAGTTTCGTAATTTACTCGTCCATCTTATGATAATTTTGTTCTTAAAATTGGAATAGAAAGAGAACCACATCGAATTTTCGAAAAATCGCTTCGAGGTGCACATCCCCATGCTGCAAACTAACTTTGTGCCAAATTTCATGAAAATCGGCCGAGCGGTCTAGGCGCTATGCGCGTCACAGAGATCCAGACATCCTCCGGACATCCAGACAGGCAGACTTTCAGCTTTATTATTAGTAAAGAAAAGAAATATCTTTTTTTTTCTTCTTCAAATAAACACCTCATTGTGATCGAGTAGCAAGTTTCAATGCATCATATGACAAAAAATCGCATCAAATAATTTTGTCCGGTTTTTTGATACAAATACTCCTTTGTGCGACGGCAGCTGGTATTATTCATTATGTGGATACAAAATATTTACACAGAAATGTTTTAAAAACAAATGAACAATAGCTCTAGCTAGTTTCCAATTTTTACTCTACGAACTCTTGGTTTTGAAGTGTTCCTTAATCCCTACAACTTCGTAGAAATGAGCGTGTATTAGATAGCGCTGTTTATACTGTCGAACATACCTACTGATTAAAAGCATTTTCAAACCCCGATGATAAAATTTCCTATGGTAGGAGGGGGGGGAGGCAAATCATTGCAGACAACTTCATCAGGTAGAAAGTAATTTATATTCAGTAAATTACCGCCCAATTAGCCAGGGCTAAAGCAGAAATACATGAAATATATCGCCAGCTCAGTCATTTCCAGCCAAGACTGCAGTTTCGTGTTTATTAGCCCGGCATAGGAAAGTGACTGAGCTGGAGATGGAAAACCTCTTAAGGAAGCCAAGAGTGCCAAACAAACTGGTAGCTAATACAGTGAAACCTGTGTAAGTTGACCACTTGCGGTGCAGTACTTTGGTGGTCAACTTATAGAGGGTAGTAACAAAAACTGTTTTTTTTTTTTTTTGTCATTTCTTCCCCCATGCATTCATTTTTTAACTAATTGGAATACTTTAAAGTAATGTTAAACAATGAAATGGAGTTTAAGACAATAAGTAAAATGGTTTAAAATATTTTTAGAGATTATTTACCAGAATAACGCGTAAATTATCATACAAATTCAAAATGTCTGTAAATCGATCGAAGAAAAAAAATGTCTCATTGCTTTTGAAAAACTACTTACTTGACATGAACAATTCCTAAAAATTCATAATAAGTCAAAAGTGACTTAAATTCTTTGATTTTTTTCTTGTACATTTGTAACAATAGTAATCTACTTTTCAACAAAATAACTTCTTAATGAAGTTTGGCGCATTTTCTGGGACTTAACATAAACCCAATGTTTTTAGATAGAAACATAAATATTCATTGGTGTTTTTAAAAATGTTTGGTTGCTTATTTGATGCTTAACTGATTACACTTTTAGTACAATCTAATGCTTTTGCCAAGTGGTCAACTTACAAAGGGTGTTTTACAATACTCCAAACCAAAGCTGGTGTATATTAGTGGTCAAGATAGACAGGTGGTCAAGATAGAGAGGTGGTCAAGTTACAGAGGTTTTCCTTCATTATATAGATAGGACTAATTCCGTTCCTGACAAAAGCGGTCAACTTAGACAGGTGGTCAACTTACAAAGGTGGTGAACTTTACAGGTTTTACTATAAGAATCAGCACAGACCAGACGAGTGACCGTCAGCCCGGCATAGAAAAAGTGAGTGCTAATAAGCACGAAACTGCAGTCCTCGGCTGGAAATGACTGAGCTGGCGGTGTATTTCATGTATTTCTGCTTTAGGCCTGGCTAATCGGCCGGTAATTTACTGAATATACCATGCCTTGCCTTCAATCTTCGAGTTGAACCGAACCATTGCTTCGGCCACTCGTCTGGTCTGTGCTGATTCTATATCAGCTACCAGTTTGTTTGGTACTCTTGGCTTCCTTAAGAGGTTTTCCATCTCCAGCTTAGTCACTTTCCTATGCCGGGCTGATGAGTGCTGTGCTAATAAGCACGAAACTGCAGTCCTCGGCTGGAAACGACCGAGCTGGCGGTGTATTTCATATAGAAAGTAATTTAGTTCAAAAGTGCATTAGTCAAATGCTGTATGTAATGTAAACGGGTTTTATCAGGATTCCCCACCCCCAGTAATAAGAAGCCCTTTTTCAATTTCTTTGAAAATGAGAATTATACGTGCTGCCAGGGGAAATGGATACAGAGTAATTATTCATCCTTAATTGGGGTTAAAACTATTTCTAATTGAAAGGAAAATATCGAGGAACATTCACATTATCCAAAATTTGAGATTGAATAATTGTTTGGTTAACGACAGAGAAAAGCATTGAGTTAACAGAAGCAATATCGATTTGTCAGCGATATTCATGATCTAGGAGCTAATAGTTAACTGGTGAAAATAAATAATAGATAATAAGACAGGTTGAAAAAAGGAAGTTTTAGCGAGTTCGCACCAAAACGCATACAGACATATGTGCATAGGCAGATTACAGCAAATTCGTTCAAACCGCTGCATCGCTGAAGACATTTCTCTTAAAATTTTGTAACACATTTCCCGGATAACGTGAAAAGTGAAACGTTTAATATTTATACTTCAGCTCTAAGAAAAGTAAAGAAATCTATAAACACAGAGAAGCTATCACAAGAAAACTATTAGAAAAACTCGAGAACAATGACGGCATTATAGACTTGAAACACAGCGGGAAACTATCCTGACTAAAGATTCTAAAATATAAAGCATTATTTAGCTTGAAAGAAAAAAGAATTAGAAAGCTTTTATCGGAGAGCCATTACAGACTTTTACTAACAGTAAATTTATTTTGCTTCGTAAATTGCAGCAAAGACAGACGAAACATTCGTTTGAAAGAAATGCCCGCATCCTAAATAATTGAGCATTTTCGGAAAAGTATGAAAGTATACGCAGAAGATTTTCAGAAATGGCTAAAACTAATAGAGCATTATTTAAAAAAAACCTCAGTGAAATTGTATACGGGATGGTTTTATTTAGTCGTGCAACAAATGTGAGAAATTACTATTGCATAACATAGAGTGAGCAGAAAAATAAATAAATGAAATCATAGCAAAAGTTATTCATAAAAAAGAAAAGCCTCAGGTACAGTGACTGGAAACACTTGATCCGCTTCTTTATTGGAGCTTATAATTTTTGATTGAATCTAAAGACCTGAACGACTTCACGTTGCACATTGAGAACAGCCTTTAGCCCATCAAGATGTTACTCCAGTTTTTGAAATTTATAAACTAGGATAAAATATTTTAAAGACAACTAAAAATAAGTAAAAGTATCAATTGTCTTTCATTCAAGGAGACTTGATCCCGGTCTGCACCAGACGTGATTCTGAGAGAACAAGTGTCTTTATAAGTGTTTTAAATACAAGTCAAAAATTTATTTTTGCTACCTGTTAAAATTTTTATTCATGAAAAAATCATATTAAAAATAAGACTAAATAAAACAATAGCTTATAAAACAGATATTTAACAAATACAATCAACTCTGCAGAGGAAAAATACTAACATTGCTAAAGGAACTCATACTTTTTCATTATTCTTGATCAAGTACTCTGAAAACTGAGAAGTAAATGTTTAAAAAAAACATTTAAACCTAGACGTATGTAGGGGAATGTGGGGCAAAGTGAAATGGTGAACTATTTTGTTGTAAATCAAAAATTATTTTTCTTATTATAAAATAAAGTTCTTGTAATTAATATTTTAAATATTAATTGAGATCTTCTAATATTCGGTGCGGTATACATTTAGTTGATATGAAGCTTATTTGTTCTTTAGATATTTTGTACAATTAGTCAAGTATATGCTGGGCAAAGTGAAATAGTGTATTTTATTTATTCATTCAATCATTTACTAAATCACTTACGTATTCATTGTCATTGAAGGTTGTAAATGAATTGCTTCATTAACATTCCTTTATTGATAAATTCACTTATATTTATTCACTGCTTCAGTTATTTTCTTATTCATTCACTCTTTCATTCCCTTATTTATCTTTTTTCACGTATTAATTAATTTCGTTGATTATTCGTTTATTTTTTCAGTAATTGTTCATTCAACATTTTATTTACTGATTCATTTGCTCAAAAATATGTTTTATAGTCGCATGGAAAATGCTTCATTAGAAAAATATTTTATTTTTCACTTTGCTCCATGAAAAAAAAAAAAAAAAAAAATCCACTTCTTTTAAAGGCGCAAGTTTACTTGAAAAAATACTGTTTTAATGCAAGATTTATTATAAAATTCAATGTTTTTTTTTATGTACTGTAATTTCCAAAACAAATTTCCAATTCGCTCGTTTTGAAAAAGCTCAGTCATCTTAACTTTGCCCCACATTTCCCTAATATAAGTGACGAGCAAAATTATTATTTTAACGTCATAAACTATAAAAATATTTCAAAATTGCCACCAAGAATCAGTTGAAATGAGTGGTTACATGAAAAGGAAAAAAAATGTTTACTCTTGAAATTTAACAATGAGTTTGGAAAATAAAGCATCCGATGAGCTTAGAAGCTAGTGAGGGTAATTTTTTATCGTCTGGTAAGTGGTAACAGAACACTTCTCCCATGTTAGCTTTTTTTAAGCATTAGCTACTGATAGGGGTTTTACTTCAGCAGTAGTTGTGTTGAAACACGACGGCACTACTAAAAAGTAGTAAGTAGAATAAATAGTATATACTTATGTGTATAATCACATTCAAGGACACTTGATCCCAGATCAAGCCCCCCTCATTCGAAAAGATCAAGAATCACCAAGTACACTTTTTAAACATATCTCAAAATTACAGCAATCGAAGGCACAAATAAGTACTTCCCACAGTTGTAACAGTGTTTCGAATCTCCTAACGTATCCTAAAAACCCTTTGATCGACAGTCCAAAAAAAATATCTCCCCTCTGAAAACTGACAATGACACATAAACTCAAAGACACAAGCAAAACGGATCATCTGACAATCGAAAATGTAAACCTACCATGCCTACTTAGTAATGTTGCCATTATTAAATCTGGGTATTATTGCAGTTTCGAGATGTGAGAGGGGTAACAAGTCTGCCAACGGATCAGGTATCCCCACTCTCCCCTATTATAATTAACACAGCTTTTTCGAGCAAAGTAATATATAGTACAAAAGCTGTTTTTGAACAGGAACACTATATAAAGCTTTAAAGGACCAATACATGGTGGTAACAAAATCCAGGAAAAAAAAAGTTCCCTGATACTCCCTGATTTAGCTTCGAAAAATTCCCTGATGTTACAATTGTGGCTATCACACATATCTAAAAGATAGAACCACATCATATAGCATACCTGCCATTTTTGCAAAAAACACAAGCAGTGGATTTTATTTCAAAAGATAAGAGGAAAATCAGTCGATTTTTAAATCAGAAAACAAGAGAGAAAACAGTAAGATTTTCATTCAAAATACTTTAAGACTAAACTTTTTTTTTCATTAAATTTTGTTTGGTTCAACCTTTAACTTGTGACATTTAAAAACTCGCACTCAAAATGATCACAGAATTTTGATTAAACACTTCCGAATTAATGTTTCAATAAAAATAAACAACTTTTAATGACAAGCCTTTTAATAAAGCTAAAATAATAAACAAAAATGAAAAATAAATAAATAAATAAAAACACAGATGCAAAAATATTGAGATCATCAGCTGTATGAAACAAAAGATTAAAATATTATTAATAATTACAGACACGATTGTCAGAACGTTTGAGGAAATTAAAAAAGAGTGAAGAGAAATATTTATGATTTGGGGTGATTTTCGAACATTTTTTTTTTTTTTTTTTTCGGGTTTCCTCTTACGGCTTTGTTGGTTAGTAGCAGTTCTTAAAAATAATTTTAGAATGTTCAACAAATTTTGTTTGGTTAAAAAAATCTTTCGTGTCCAAATAAAAAGAAATTTTAGAGAGGAAAACTTTAGAGGTTTGACGATTAAAACTTATAATTTTCCCTGATATTTTGAGAAATTTATAAAATACTCTGATAATTCCCTGAGAATTCTCTAATTTCCAGGTTGTGTTACCACCCTGCAATATAAATTACATAATGAATACATATGCTAACTATAGTTGGCTATACATAAAAGACAAAAACCCTCTTCCCGAAAATGCTCTTATCAACAAAAAACTTAATTTTTGTAACAATTACTATTTTTTTTAATCATGAGAGACGCTTCAGCTTTCATGAAAACTATTTAACCCTAAATGAGTTCAGAAATAGAAGCAGAAAGCATATAAAGAACGGTGGCTTCAGTTAAATGAACGAAAATGATGAAGCTTTCAAGGGTAATTTAATGACAATGATGGTTTTTTTTTCTTTCTTAATGCATTCCCAATTACTAATAAGATTAGCAGCTTTCGTCGAATCTTTCACGGCAAACTCAATGTAGACTTTCTCCTGAATTGTTAATGGACTTTGCTAAACAATTCAAGCAGCTAAAGAACAACTTGAGGTAGAAATCTAAGTTGTGTGACTTTTAATGATGGTAAAGAGCACTACAGACCATATAAAGCTTATCTACTAAAAGTTAACGAAAAGAGTGGGTCCATACCTGCATGGGGAAATAAGATTTCCTAGAATGTGTTTACATCTGAATAATTGGAAAGTAAGAAAAAGAGAAAACAAAATATCCAGATGCACTGGTACTTCTCTTCGCAGAAATCTTGACATTTACGGAAGATTATGCCACTCATTAAGCATTTGCTAATGATTGAGAATGTAGAAGCTCTTCACATTAAAATGGTAATCCACATAAGACAGAAACAAGCATTTTTAGCACGAAACATTCATTATAAGTATTTACTAAAGCAATTAAACTTCAATAACAAACAAAAATATTTTCAAATTACTGAGAGAAAACGATTGTTAATCTTTCTGAAAACAGTTGCAAATGGGTGATGAAGTAGGAGGCAGTCTAAACGGAAGATTTAAAGTTCAAAAAAGAAATCAAGAAAACCTTTTAATATTAATTGACAATGCTTAAGACGTTAACTATAATAGTATCTTCCTTTCTAAGGAATCGGGGCGTAATGTCAACACAAAAGCCGGATTTATAAATTATTAAGCCCAAAGATGAGCCGGAGATTAAGAAAGCATTATTATTTCAGTGGGGATATAAAGGAATGGAACACGTTGACAGTAAGGGTTATAAACCGTCATGATAAAGCTTCAAAAAGACGTGGGATGTTTTTTGAAATGGGAGGGAAAGACATAACATCTTGGTTAGGTAAAGCATCTTTTGTTGGAAGACTTCTCGGTATTTTGCGCGTAATTGTTAAAATTTCTTTTTCCAATGTACGTACAAATGTATTAAATTGAAAAAGGAGGGGAGGGGGAAAAAACGTTTATTTTTTTTTTCAAGTCCAAATCCTAAAGATTGATAACATACACAACGCTACACCTTACACAAGGTTTAACGTTGATACATATTTTCATATGTTTATTCTAAAATAACTTTGAAGCTCAGTCTCTTTAAAAGTAAAGAAAAAGAGGGGGGGGGAGCAATAAAATGGGACGAAAGGACAAATTTTCGTTGGAAATACATGCCCCCCCCCCCCCGCCCCCCCCCCAAAAAAAAAACATTTATGGAATATAACTAGAAATTCAGTAATAAATACCGATTAAGAAGTTTCGCTTTTTGATGTTAGTTGACACAAGTTTCAGTGTTGTGTTTGTGTTGTGTGGAGGTGTGTCATAGAAAGATCAAATTAATAACAATAACAAGATAAATATAAATAATAGGTTTACAGAACAGTACAGTGAATAATTAGAATAATTACACGTAATAGTGAGCTCGAATAAAGCAGTTGGCAGGCAATTTTATTTCGTTGAATGACATAGAGCTTGAAGCTAAAATGTTTTCTCTTACGTTAAATAGTATATTAAATAAACTGTCATTAGTCTCAAAAATATTAGTGATTTTTTTCACTTTTACACAGACTACTATTCAACGTGAAAAGAAAAAAGAAAAAAAAACATGATTAAAACAGCTTAAAAAAGAGTCGAGCTTTTATTAGTTAAATGAAGTGAGAGGATTTTTTAAAATTTAAATCAGATGTTTTTTCGACTTTCAATGACTTTGAAAACTTAAGTGAGTAATTATTTTTTATTTGCTAATCTATATAAAGCATTAATCGATATTTTTAACAATTACTAAAAACAGCGTACTTTAAGTTTCAAGCATTACAAAAAAAAAAAAAAAACGTGGATAATGTGATATCAAACCAATTTTAATGCTAATTCCTATGATACAAAAGAAATATAATACATATGGAGTTAGACCACCGTGGGCAAGAACCTACAAAGTATCTACAAAAATGAGTTTTTGAGCTATTTGATGATACGTAATTTTATTTCCCCACCAACCATAGTAAAATTTTGGAATTTGACGATATTTTCGTGATGAACTTTTAGTAAAAAACAAATAAGCAAGTTTACTATAAAGCTACAGTAAAAGAGATGACAAAAATGCAAAAAAAAAAGGAGAAAAAAGAAAAACGAACAATTTGTAAATACAGTTGAGCCCGCTTATTGGAATATCGGATAATAGACTATCCCGCTTAATGTAATAAATGTTTAATGTAATTTCAATGTACTACACCGCTGTGTGTTATTTTTATCACGGATAATGGAACATTCCGCTTATTAGAATAATTTTTCGTGTTTCGTGGCAATTGCCTATTCCATTAAGCAGGCTGGACTGTACTGCTGCTTATATGCCCAGGGCTTTATGTACCCTCCTATGCATACAAAAAATAGGAAGAAACAAACAAGTTCGGTAGTGTTATACCAGATGATAATCAAGTAAGAGTTACCTAAATGAAAAAAAAATAGAGAAAGACAGTACATATACATTCACTGTTTATACATATAATTATAACGTACGTTTTACAACTTGCTTTCAAAGCTTTAAACTTTTCTCTTGCTAAATATTTTTAAATATATTTTGTTCCTTTAGTTTATGTGTGCACGCTTTAAAGTTTTTCCAAGAATTGGTGCTAGAATATAAATTTTTAAACTTGATATTTTCCATTTTACAAATATGCAAGGAACTGAAAGGTTTTGGGTTCAGTGTCTACTAATAATAAAGTGATGACTAATTTAAAAGCATCTATTGGCCACTGCCACTAGCTACTAATTTCCAGTTGAGTAAGTAGTAAGTTTGGAACATGGTCAAATGACGACAAACCCTTGGGAAAAAATCAAACCGAGGTGAAAAGGTTGTGCAGACTTACACAGAACTAGTGAAATTTGGAGTTTTCAAGAGGATTTCTATGGTTTAAGTTAAAAATGATTTACACCGATGTGTGTATCTGCTGTGTGCGTTTTAGCAATTCACCTAAATTATGATTAAAATTACTGATCTAAATCAATTGATTTAAATCGTTAATATCCTGACATAATAATTTATTAATTAGTATTAATTACTCGAATATTTCTGTACACACGGCGTAGTTTCCAAAGGGAAATAAATATATTATGAAGAGTACTGATACATTCCTACAGAAAAGTGTAATCCAATTTAAAACTGCGAAATGAATAGAACGTTAAACATAATTGATCGTCATTATTAATTCCAGAATTTTGGTATAATTTACGAATTCATTAAAAGTGAAAAAGTGAACCTTTTCATGTCTTTGTTATACATGTGAAATGTCATTTACTTTAAAAAACTAAGTATTCATATTAAAATAAGTTCATTTTAAACGTACGCATTTAAGCAAAGCTCGCCTGAAGACCGAATTGCCTTTTGTCAGTGAGTTAGTTGGCTTAGTCTTTTGAAAGATTGTATATGTTTTTAATCGATTCGGAAAATGCAGGAAGGATTCCATTATAAACATTCATTTGGGTTAGTCTAGTTTGACGATAGCTCGATTTCGCCTCGTGGCTCGATCGGTTTCGAGAGTGAGTACAAAGCTTTCACGATACCGTTCTGACAATCGCATTTTTTTCAGCATGGATCTGTGTCATCTTCTCCGATTTTCTTGATAATGTATATACTTGAGACGAAAACACAAGCTGAACTTTTATTCTGGTTTATGCAGGGTGCTCTTTATAACACTGTGTAATTTAGAGGACAAGGCTGTTTTTAAAACTTACATATCCGATTTTGTAAGCACCTGGCAGTAAAAATGTAACCTGTATGAATAAAAAGGTTAAGTGTATAGTTTTATTTATTTGCAAAATGTTTTTTTTTTTTCCTTTCGACAGTATGCAACCATCTTAAAGAATGAGTTTACGTACGTTTTGAAAACAAAATTCTGCCAAAAGAGGTAAAGGCGATTTGAAAGTGTAACAGCACACGCGCAAGAAAAAGATATTATTCACCTCGGAGATTCAATTTATAAAAGCGAAATCCGTAGATATGCATTCAAAACCAGTCTCTACGATGAAACCGATGAGATAGTAACCATGGCCGTGACTGGATTTGCTACCGAAGATGGAAATCATTGTTTGTTTCAGAATGTAAATAATAAGAAAACATAAACGAATTCCTAAGTCTGCATTCTGAAACATACAGGAAAATTATATTTTGGTAAACTGAACAAATTCAAAAAGAAAATGAGAAAGGAAGAGAGAAAAACATAATCACAATAAAAAAGTTAATTTATGGCAAAACGATTTGCAATAAAATGTTAAATCTTGAAAAAATTCATTACAACCATTTTTTTTTTTTTTTTTTTGACAGACGCAGACATTACACTAGTTTTCTACTAGCAAACCAATAACCTATACATAATGGACAACTTTGGTGAAAAATGTGTCAGATGTTCAGTACATCATGCTTGGATTCATTCTTTACATCAAAAGCATTGTATTCACTTTTCGTAAGAGGAATGTCTTAAAAACTGTTCATACAACATACGACAGATCCTCTCCCTATTCTGAACACAAATGGGACCGAGAAGGGAGATTGGATCATCGGAATGCAATCACCGGGACTTTCAAAATATGTTCAAAATAGGGATTGCAATATCAGAATTCGGTTTTTTTTAAAAACGTAATACCGGAATACCGGTATAAGAATTTTCCAAGAAATGATCACATTTTTTTTGTAACCACATTTCATAATTTTGATAAAAAAAGTTTACTATTTATGAAAAATTATTGCGAAAAAGCATAAAATGAAGGAACAAATGCCGTAATAAAAGGTCAATAATAGTAAGCAACATAATGCATCTGATGAATTGTCACCCTAGACCGGGAACTCGCAGTTGAAAATAAGCTTTCGGAATTCACGCAGATACTGGTAATATTGCACGATACACCTCCTCTAATTGCCTCGAATTCCTTCTTCAAATAATTCGGTCTCTTGCCAGCAGATTTTGGATTACACCTTTTTTTGTGTGTGTGTGTTTTTTTGCACTGTGTGTAGCATTTTTTTTTTTAATTAATAGTTACTTGTAATTTTTCTTCGAGATATTATTCATTTCCAATATTAACATCATCTTCAAGGATTTTCTCTTCATGAAGATCGGTTTGAGTTGGCTTTTTATTAACCCTTTGGTTTGAAATTTACGATGAATTTAATTAAATTTGATCTTCTTTTATTATTCATTTTCTTTCCTTGTTTTTTTTTTTTTACAATTGTGAAAATATCTGAAAATATTTCCCAGGTAATTATGTTTTTCCTCTATGCAAATCTTCAAGGCACTGTAAAATTGCTAGATATTATCTCGCCAAGCACACAACTAAATAGCGAGACGGGACAGTAAAGCAATTCCGGTGACAACAAATTAACCTTTGGTTATACTAGCAAGAAAAGTTTTTTTTTTTCAAAATTCAGTACAGTTGAGACAGATATTTAGTGAAAAAAAATATCATAAAGTATTGCTGCAATTAATGGTTGGAAAAAATTATTTATAGCACAAATACATTCGTAATTACACACATGCAATCAACTTTTACAAAAGGCCAAGTGAGTGATCAACGTAATGAAAAAAATAAAAAAAACGTGGTGTACACAAAAACACAAAATATGCGATTCGTCACACCATTCAGTGATGAAAACATTATTTTGTAATTCATCCGCTA
This sequence comes from Uloborus diversus, assembly GCF_026930045.1. Classification (NCBI taxonomy): domain Eukaryota; kingdom Metazoa; phylum Arthropoda; class Arachnida; order Araneae; family Uloboridae; genus Uloborus; species Uloborus diversus. The sequence continues at coordinate 136,177,695 of NC_072740.1, forward strand.
ATTTTATTAAAATCAAAATGTATTAGTTTTTTGCAGAAAAAATCAAAATGTTCCAAATGATCCATGCGAATTTTAACCTCTTTTTCTGCGACTTTAAAATCGGCATATCAATGCGAACTCGAGAGAGGATAACGTGATACTTAGGATAATTAAACAAGAAATATTTCAAATAGTTGAAAGATATTACTATACATGAAATACAGCAGCGCGACGCCTAAGATCGAGAAACAAATGAAATCCCAAATTAATAAACAAGCTAATAAATAAAACATTTGCCCACTCTTTAAATATACATCAACATCTTAGCAAACTCAGCACAGAAAAACCTGGCCAATTTCAGCATTAGTAACATTTTTAAACAGTAGAAAACAAAATTCATGCATATTTGATGAAGAACAACGGCGCCAAATTGAGATCAAGCAACAGCTGAAATCATTAATTTGAATAAATAAATAAATTATTTTATTTGTTGCATGCATTTTAAAACCTTCCTTAATTTTTCAACACATCTGCAGTCTAAAGTCATGTTTTTCGAAAGCATTCGTTTCAAAAAATGCGAATATGTTTATTTACAACCTATTGAACAGTTTTGGTTCAGAAAGAAGGTTACTCCGATAACTTTATGTTTTGTAAACTCGACAGATATCCGATCCATTTTTACATGAATTCCTTGCAAAATTTATAAACAAATAGTGACGTTTAAGGATCAAAAGTACAAAATGAAAAAAGAAAATTGTTGCTTCATTATTTCAGAAATACAAGTTCAGGCAAAAAAAAAAAAAAAAAAAGAAAAGAAAAGAAAAGAAAAAGAAAGAAAGAGGGGAAAAAAGAAACTCAAAGAAAAATAAACAAATTGTGGTTTTACTAAATGTAGCATTTATATTGCAAAAATTCACTTTTATAAAATTTTTGAGAAATGAGAGACCAATAGCTCTGTAGCTTTTGTCACGTAAAATATAATTCCATTTGTCCTTTTCCAATAAAAATTATATCACCAATGAATTCAGGGGACCAGATCCCTATAAACAAGGTCCGGCTATTAATTTCAGGACTGACGTAACTGTAAGAGAACGAAAAGCCGGAAGATGGCGCTAATGATTGCATATTGAAGAGCGTTTGCTTGCGCATGCGCAGTGCAATTGGCGCCATTCTGAGGTAAGTGGTTTTCGTGGAAAGGGGCGCATTAAAACGTAGCTCTTAAATCCTGTTGTCACCATAATGCAAACTTTTTCAGTTGCTTCCAGCGTGCGTACGGACTGAAGCCGACCAGTGTGTGGATCATCATCGATGCTTTTGTGCCCATCCCAAGTGTTTAAACCATTCAAAAGTTCAAGAGAACTTGTTTCAACACTTCGTATGTTTCTGCAGCTGTCTTGCCCAATTTGAAGCAAAATTTAATGTTAATTCTTTGCTCCATTTTCACTTCGACGAAAGGGCCCCCCTTTTCGCGAGAACCACTTACTCTAGAATGACGCCGATTGCACTGCACATGCGCAAGAAAACGCTCTTCAGTATGCAATCATTAGAGTCATCGTCCGGCTTTTCGTTCCATTAGTTATGTCAGTCCTGGAAATTAATAGCCGGACCTTATATAAGCTGAAATATTTAACTAAGATACTGTTCCGATGCACAAAACCAATAATTAACGGGATACAGTACGTTGCAATAAAAAAATGCAGCATATATATTTAGAATGAAGAATTTTTTTTATTTATAATGAAAAACGCTTAGTAGTTATTTGTATACACTAAAAAGGAGATATTTCGACTAGTTCGGGGTGTAAACTTCCGCTTCTTGTGATACTCAAGGGATGTAAAAGTCCATTCACGTCCATATATCGTCGCCTCAAAGCATCAGTAAAATATCTAATCCCAGAAATAGCAGTAAGATATCTTACTGTTGTTCTAAGGCGACGATATATATAAAGTTTGATATAGTGAAGTGGAAAAAAAATGATGTAATGAAACTGCTTTCTCCTATAAATATATCTATTTCTTCGACTTTTCTATCTACTTTGACAGTAAAACAATATTTGTAATAATAAATAAAATAAACAAGCAAAAAATACGATGTTTTCTGAAGTTAAAACTTTTCAGTACCTCCCTTTTGAAGTTCCATTTAAATTACTTCACCACAAACTTTTCTTTAAGAAAGGAAGAGAAAAACTAAAAATTTTAATTAAACGACTTTCGCCTTTATTTATTTTATTTAAATTAAATTTCCAGCTCATTTTCGATCAATCTTGCAGGGGAGCGAAAGCAAAAACAAGATCTAAAATACTTATTTAAAACACGTTTGTAGTTTTTAAACGGAACAGAACAAAAATCAGGTGTTCACTGAGCAGCATTTAATAAATAAATAAATAAATAAATAAAAATAAATTAAAAAAAAAAACTTAAGAGACATTTGTATCAACACTATATCTCAAATAAATAAATAATTAAATTTGAAAAATAAATTAAGTAAATAAAAATAAAAGAAAAGAAACCTAGTAGGGGAGACCGGGATTAGTTGTGCCAGTGGCAAGTTGTGCCATCGAGCTTCTTGACTAAACAAAAAAGTTGGGGCTTCTGTCGTGGCATATAAGTGAGCAGGCTGATTCAGTGTGCTGTGTATGTTTGGAAGTACAGCGTTGAATAAAAGTATTTATCGTGTTTTCTATTGCAAAAGTAAATTTTGTGAGCTATGTTGGAATTCTCTCATTGCCACTAAGTTGACTAAGGTGTGTAAACTTTCCAAACATTATTTAAATACTTATATTTTCAATTGTTATTCTATGTATTTCATTTGCCAACCGTCACTACATTTCGAAAACTAATGAATGAATTTCAAAATGGCGTGACTCAGGGATAAGTGTGACAAGGTCAAAGAGGCAAGTTGTGACAGTGTCACTACTTGCCTCGGCGTAATTTTTAATGCAGGTTTTTATATATCAGGAGAAAATGTGCGAAATTGCAGGAATTGAGATTCTATGAGAGTTGACATCAGAAATGTATCCGCGGAAAGTCTTACAGAAATACAACCGCTACCTAAATCAGGACTTCGTAATAAGGCAAGCGCTTCACTCGTAAACGTTTGAAATCTGCCATTCTTATAAGTGCAACTGTAAAAGAGAAAATTCAAGCAGAAAGAAAAAAAAACAGTAGAACGCAAGAAACGAATTTAAGAAGAAAACTCAGTAAAGAAACTGTATGGAAAGGCCAAAAACAGCGTTAAAAATGTGCACCTACGTTGTTGAAAAAAAATGAAGATGGAAGAATTGGATAACGCTGAAGATGAAAATTACTAGTTAGCATGGAGTTCCAGTTTACTTGGAGTCATGCAAAGTTTCTAGACCCGGAGAAGACTGGATGCAATGAATGACATAGATGAATTCAATGTCAAATGTACAAAAAAAAAAAAAAACATTATGTGTTTGTTAACTGCAAACTTTTGCTGAAACAAAGGATGATGATGAGCGATAATAAAAGTCTTCAAACCATTGAGAAGAGATAAAATGGAGGGAGTGAAGACTTTCATTCTTGAAACCAAGATCCCAAGTCATGTGATAGATTTTAAAGCAAAGCATTGGAAGAAATCGGGTCTCGTTCGCTTGTTTCACGCAAAACGTGCCAACTATTCGTTGTTGTTGAGTCACGTGACTTGGGTCAGCTTTTGCTAAGCCAATGTTTGGACTTTGCTCCATCCATTTTAATTCCTGCTCTAAGCTTCAAACCTATAGGATATGGACCTACACGTTATATCGAGGAAAAGATTAATGTGGCTGAAGATTATTGTTGGTCTGCGTTTTATTTTTTTCCAACCAACACAGCATTTTTTAGGTGTCTCTAAAAAGGAGTTTACAAGTGTCAATAATTAAATTACTTCGTTTTAATTTATTTAGTGTTATTAAAGAAACATGGGAGTTATTATTGGGTTAAGAACGTTATAACCGAATAAATTTTGCAAGATTGGTTTAAAATATCTCATATAATGGCTTTTTTTTACATAATTTATTGCATGTTACAATGCATTAGTGTTTGTTAATGATGTGTCCCAACGTGCCCCAAGCATGTCACTACAAGTCCCGCTACGGGGAAAGTTGTGACAGATTTCGAGGTTACGCAGAATTCAGTTTATGTTATGAAAAACGTTAACAGTGTTAATAGTTGTTTTATGAATATATTACTCACGATTTATTCTAATGCTATGACACACAAAATGTTTCAATCCAGTTCAAATCTTACAGTAATATCAAAAATGTTGGAAATATCACTACTAGCCGCAGTCTACCCTACATCATGATACTCTACTTATTTTAAAATAAAACCACATTGAAACTAAATCTAAGTAATAAAAATATTCATTTTTCTGATAGTGAAACAATGAACTCACTGTTCAAACCAATTATATAAAAGTATAAGTAATATAAAAGTAGGGAATGGGGGCAAATGAAGTTGTAAAATATTTTCACTTAGCAGCGCAACTTATCTAACAATATTTTAACTAATTTTTAAACAGATAGTTGATTCCAGTAAACAAATCAATGGTTGAAAGCATAAAGAAAAATGAATGTCTGTCATTTTCAAATTTTGATACACATATTGAAACATTTTATGGTTTATGAAAAAAAAAAGTATTTAAAAAGTGATAAATGTTCTGTAATTAACATTTTAAAAGTATTAATCGACGTTTACTGTTGTCTAGTAAAGTACTTATTTTGTTAATATTAGGCTTGTTTTGACTTGAAATGTTTAATACAATTTCTGGAGTACACGCGGGGAAAAGTGAAATAGCTCATTTTAAATACGTATTCATTCATTAGTTAAATCACTTACTTATTCATCAATTATTTCATTTACATTAATTAATTCACTAATTTATTCATTCACTTATTCAATCACTAGTTTATTCACTCATTTATTTTTTCTCATGCATTAATTTATTTATTTATTCGTTTATTTATTCATTCGCTTTATGAAAAATACTTTTAATAATAAAATAAAAAATAATTCATCAGAACAATATTTTATTTTTCACTTTGCCACAAACAAAAAAGAAAATTTTCCACTTTTATTTTTCAAAGGTTCGAATTTACTGTCAAAAAATAAAAAACAATATTTCAATGCAAGTTTTATAATAAAACAGATTGTCATTTCTTTCTGTACTGTAAGTTTCAAAACAAACTTTCAAATTGTTAATTTTAAAGAAAGTACCTCACATTTCTCTACTTGAATTTCACCTTGCTTGATTCTTTTTCTTATTTTAATGTTATGGCTTTCTTGAAGACGTTTCTGGGCAGTCAACCTATAATTTGATTGTGGCCTCTCTTTTTCATATGACACTTGCTGCATTTTTTGCTTGTCTTTTCAAAAGCTTTCATCTGATAGCTTTTCTTCTAATTGAATCACCGTTTCTATTATTATTATATATTTTTTAAATCAATTTCTAAGTACGAAATTTCTTTGAACTAACACGTATATATATTTCAATTGAAGAAAACTGTCAAAGAAATTTATTAAGACGTCAGAGCAAGTAATAATTTTAAAAACTTTTCACAAGCTTATATATTTATCGATATATAAGTAATCTTGGAGCATACGTCGCGACTACAACTAATCCCGAGCGACTAAAAATGTCTCGGCGATTAGTTCTTGCAGAACAAGAATGCTTCTGAAGCCATGTTACACTGAATATTTCTATAAACTTAAGAGATATAATTTATCCGGCCCCTAAAAATGTTTCTTGGCACCTAAGAGTTTTGTTATTTCGCTATAGCACTTAAGGGGATCCGGGACACAAAAATCGTCAAATATTTCCTTTTTTTAAATTATATAAAAATTTTTTCTATTTTTTCTGCTTAAAAAGGCGTTCGAATCTTGCTTCTATCTTTATCAGATCGAAAGATATGTTTATTTTTGTTGCATGCATTTAACTGATATTACATTTAACTTTAAAATTTCAAACACGTTTTGCAATTTTCCCGATATTTTGCATTTAAACTTTTATAAGTCAAGAACTAATAAAGATGAAGTAATGAAACTTGGAGCACATATTTTTCAAATTACTTTAATTTACTTTGATTTTTATTTAGCAAATTTGAAAAAAAAAAAAAAAAAAAAAAAATACTTCAAAAAAAAAAAAAATGATTTAAAAAAAAAAGTATTTAGGAATTTTTCTTCAAATATTTTCTATTTTTTATTGAAGTAATATTTTTTAAATCGCCAAATAAAAGTAGAAGCTCATATTTGCGCATAATTTTTTGAAAAAAAAAAAATTGAAAATTGACCAAGAATATTTTGAGTTTTAGCAATTAAAAGCAACCCCATTTTTTTTTTTAGAAAAATTAAATATAAATAAAAAAAATTTCTTTTTAAATATTTAGGTTATAATTTTGCTCATTAAATAGATGGTAAAAAAAATTCAAAATTCTAAACTGTTTAATTTTTTTTTTCAGTGATTGAATTTATTTATCACATCTACACCGATGCCACATTTACTCCAAGTATAGAGTGGGTTCGAGCGCGAATGTTTCGCATGGATCAGCTAGTTTTAAACTAAAACTACCAAGGGTCTCCTAAAATGACATTAAATGCTAGTATACGGATACGCAAATATCTAAATAGGGAAACCAACTAAACTAGCTACAGTTTTTTTTTCAAATTACGAGTACATAACTACAAATATGCAATGAAGTCATGTTTCGTAAAACAAAAACAAAACCATTGTTTTCAAAAAATAGATTTTTGTTAGACTTATGTTACTAAAATATAAAATAACATAATGAAAGGGGGGGGAAATTTTTAATTTTCAAGAACCGTCGAAACAAACTCTTGATGAAACGGACGAAAATAGTTTCATTGTGTTGTGTGTGACACATTTCCAAACTTGGAGAGAAATATTTCAAAATGATTGGCTAAATTCACAGCAATGACATTATTATGTTAGACATTTCGATCAGGAAAATTCAAAGAAGCAAATTCAAGCGAACAACATGCAATTCTAGGAATCGTATTCTCGGGAATTTCTTTCCCCGGAAGTGGAAAGGAATAAAATGTTCCCGAAACTTGTAACAAACAATAGGAAAATGAAACTTGGGAATTGAATAGGATAAACAATGTTTCCATTTTCCTCTCGAAATGCTCATTTCGATCCTACGTACCACTAGAGCGGGAAATAAATGCATGCAAAAGATAAAACAATGACACGTAAACTATAGCCAGGAAAATTCGATAGCTAGCAACGAAACAGCGAACAAAGAAAACTACCAAATGACAACTGAAAGACAACTGAAATTACTTGAGAGTAATCAAATAGAATGTCTTCTAAATGAGGATAGCGGCCACATTTGGGAAGAAAGATGAGCATCGATATTTGTTAGGAGGATTAAAACTTGTGTGCACGACATTACACTTAACATTATAGCTCTTATATGTTATGTTAAGAGAAGAATAAATAATCCGGTATTTTCTTTGTATTCCATTGATTTTTGACTGTGGCAACGAAACAATGCGACTATTACTGAAACGAAAAGATATTCGTTACGGCAGTGGCGGATTCACTAGGGGAGCGGTGGGGGCGACCGCCCCCTCCGTAACAGTCATTTTCTGAAAAGAATAACACGTAATTAAAGAAAATACTAGCAATTACTACTACTTTAATCAAGTAAATTCTATAAATTTACTTTAAATTAGTTTTAGACAATAGTATAGTCAAGGATGAACGGCGTTACCACTTTCATTAACCCAAGTTGCCTCCCTCCCCCTTTTCTTTGAACTTTAATAACACTGCTCGGCAATAAAACAAATGGGGGGGGGGGGATTCCTTCAAAATGCTTGACTTAATTCTTGCGGATTGTTATGTTTTCTGACTTCTGAATGCAAATACGATCGCCGTGTTCCCCCTATGCGTCCTATTTTCTGCAATTGGTGCCCCCCCCCCCCCATTTTTTCCCAGTTCTCGTCAGTTTCATAACCATTATTTTTATTTGGAGGAAAAGGAAGCATTATATTAGCCATTAACACGCTGCTGAAGGGCTAGAGAGGGGCATTTGGAGCAAGTTGGGAGACTCATGCCGGTATTCCGACTCAAATCTTTAAAAAATCATCAAAACTGATAATTTTTTCCCTAGGTGCTTGTTTTCCAATGTTTTCACTTGTTTTTGACATAAAACCAGAGGAAAGGACTCACTCCTTTGAGCCCCATGTCCGAAAAAAGGCTCACGTTGCACCAAAAAAAAAAAACATCGTGTTTTGCATTAAAAAGAAAAAAAAAACACACACACACATTAGTATTTCAAAGCCCCAGAGGGGTGGGGGGAGCAATTGATACTAAGACCCCCCACACAAGTGACAGGTCTGGCCGGGGGAGGCTTTTATGGTTTTCAACCGCCACTCCCTTAAATGAACTATAAATCCGCCCGTGCGTTACGGGAACTACTCAGTCTGGTGCTCTTAGATAGATTTAAATATATAAGCTAATAGACATTTCTTGAAATTTTTTCCAAGATATTTAGCACGCTGATGCTTTAAGAACATGCTAATATTTTCACAATGGATTTGACAACGTTCATAAATTTATACATGGGTTTAATTAATTTTAAGCTATGTTTGTGAAAACGGAAAAACTGTAAATAAAAATATTTTATTTACACAAGTGGATGAATTGACATAAAGCAAAATATAACCATAATTCAAAATAAAATAATATCAGAACTGCTTAAACAGAACTTGTCAATGAGTCGGGTAAAATGAACGCAAGCAAATTAAACTAAACAAAGTAAAGCATGTTATTAATGAATGGGTATAAAACAATTTAAAAACTTCGATCATTTTAATAATTTAAGGGTCATAACACATTTGAAAATTACGTCAGGAAAATATTACTTTTTTTTTCTGAAAATGGGTCGTCAACATGATAAACCAGAAACAACTAAGTTACTCATTGTATCATTGTTTAAAGTTAGAAAAAAGTAATTTATCTCGGATCAAATGTTTTTACAGTCAATGGTCTCGAAAGTCTTAAAAAAATATACGTAGAAGGACCAACCAATTAAAAAGTAACAGACGTAAATGAGATAGAAAGCTTGTAACAAATGGCAGAGATGAACGCAAATTAAAAAAAAACGTCCAAAACAAGTTTTAAAAATCCTCAACGTAAACTCAAAGATGAACATGGAAGCAGAGATGTGCTTAACTTTTCTGGAGCAAAGAAACGCTACTCTAGGTGCAACAAGACTGGGAAAGTATTTTATTCATCTGTTGACGAAAGAGGTGTTCAGGTTTGGCGTTTAAAAAGCAAAGCGCTTGAGAAATATTGTGCAAGAAGTTCTCTCAAATTGGATACATCTTTTATGGTATGGAGAGCGGCTGGAACTGGGCAGTTGTATGTATCTCAAAACAATTTACATTTTCTTACTTTTAGGTTATTTCAGTTGCTTTTACTTAGAAGAATATTTCTGGTCCAATGAAACATTTTGAATGTACGCGAGTTAAGTCTCACAGATACATCACCCGTAATATTTTTAAATTAACGATGTCGTTCAAATGAACGAGTTCAATGTACAGGTAAAACAAATGAACGATCCAATGATGAACGGATCACTAAAAAGAATGACACAGCCCGCCTCTATTACATAACATTCTGAGTGCGTAATGAGCTCTTATTTCGTAGTCAGTCTTGACTTATTTTATATATCGTCGCCTCAGAGCAACAGTAAGACATCTAATCCCAGAAATAACACTAAGATATCCTACTGTTGCTCTGAGGCAACGATATATCGACGCCACATTATTTGCGAAAAATAAGTTACTTTCGATTTTCCTCTTATTTTTTCATTGGTATTACATTCTGCATATGTAAAGAGTTCTCATTCCATGTATAACTTTTCATTTATTTCTATATCCATCAAAGCATTATTCTGGATATACTAAGTTAATTCACATCCGATGTCCTTTTTATATCTAACGGTGTTACGTGCTAAGCATAAAATTGGTTATTATTTCAACATATTATTGTTCTCTTATTTCTATTACTGATAGATAAAATAAAACAAATAAGTAAAGAATATTGCACTATTTATAGAAGTAGTTCGTAAAAATATTCGATTTTTTATTTTGTTGATACAAATAACCATCCGACTAAAACTGCTTGACAGCACAGAAGAAGAAACTTGCAAGAAAAAGACTGCCAATCCATTAGGTTTCTTATACAAGAGATAGGAAAGAAAAAAGAAGAGATTAGTTGAAAATCTTCAAGACGTGAATTTGCTCCAAATGAATAGAAGGTGGCGAGCATTAGCTTCAGAAGTTCCTTTTTCGTTTTAAATAGTGACACCATGAATTGAAGAAAAGAAATCAAAACTAGAGAAAGAAGGGAGAGAAAGAAATAGAGGTACAGGAATAAAGCCACTCAGGGTATCAATGTAATTAATATAGAAAAGGCAAGCAGCACTGAGTTAGTAACTACAATCGATTGAAAATAATGGATATTTTGCTTAGTTCATGTAATTAATTACCACTTTATATTGGAATATGAACATTTTATATACATGGTGTTCCGTTTCGACCTGCAAGACCTTTATTTACACAACCGTTAGTCCTAGATGTATACTCCAAATCGCCAATATACCAATCGCAAAAAATGTTCAAAATCAGATGCAGAGTTAAGATATTGAAAGTGAAAATAAAAATAAGTCAAAAAAAACAAAATTTAACTTTTCATACGGGCCTCATGTCCCCTAACTTATGTTTATGGAAATAATCTTCATTGAAAAAAAATTCCAATACAAAAAGTTAGAAATTAGTACGACTAATATTCACCGAGATACGAAACTCAGCGTTTAGTGATTTACAATATTTTTCCCTCGCCGTCAATAACGCCTTTTTTCGGGGGGGGGGGGGGGCAATATAGCAGTTTACATGTGTTTAAAATTATACCTGTGCACAGAGTGTGGTTTTTAAAATTGTTCGAGGTTTTGGCGTGTGTGTTTGCGTATCACGGCATAACATTTGCATTTACTTTGAAATAGCAATAAAACATTTAACTACATTGCTTTTCTTACTTTGACGACCTGTCATTCTTCTGAAAGGGCGGTAAGTTCGAATCTCATCTTTTGTATGGACCCTTAAAACTTTAAACTGGAATATCTCCATAAGTTTTAGTCGTGCAAACATCAAGTTTTTTTTGCGTTAGTAATATCTTTCAACGGAGATTATTTCCCTAAATATAAGTTAGGAGACATGGGGACCGTATAAAAAGTTATATTTTATATATTTTGACTCATTTTTATTTTTGCTTCAAATTTTCCATATTTTAACTCCACCTCTAATTTTGAACATTTTTGCAATTGGAAAAATACACCTAGGACTAACGGTTGCGAAAACAAAGGTCTTGCAGGTTAAAACGAAACACCCTGTATAAACATAGATATAAGGGTGTCCCCCCCCCCAAAAAAAAACGAAAGTCGGTTTTTCAAGTCGTAACACCCTCTTATATTTTTTTTCTTTTAGGTCTAAACAATTGTAAAAGAAGTTTTATATAATTGGAACAACGGCAACCTTGACGACTTGCGCCTGAAAGTGTAAACCAGCCCTATGTACTAGGTCCAATAAAAAAAAAAAACTTTTTTTGTTTTGGAACTTTGAAATTTTATGCTGATAAAACGTCGTGCCTATGACCCCACACATACCATAAAAAATATTCATCCAAATTAAAAAAAAACATTTAAATGTCCAGCAGGAGGCCTAAAATTTATAATTTTCTTCAAAAAATTGATTTTGTTCTATTTTCCTTTAAAAAATACATGTACACTTGAATAAAATACCAAGCTCAAAAATTATTAGCGAACATATTTTTAAATCAACATTTGCAAATGAATAATAACAAAATAACATATTGAAAATGAAAAATTTAATTTAAAAGTGAAAAAATACATATTTTGAGTACAATGTGGGAGACTTACATATTTGTTAGGGGGTAAAAATTTCTATAACGCGAATTACCGACTTTACTGTTTATATTTTTCAGCTTGATAACTTCTTAAAATTTACCTTACATTTTTAAAAAAATATGTATGAAAAAAAATTTTTTTAAGCATATTACGAACTTTAGTCCTCTTGCTAGACACCTAAATATTTTTTGATTTGGGTAAATATTTTTGTGGTATATGTGGGGCTGTAGGGGCAACGTTTTCCCAACATGAAATTTCGTATTTCCAAAAAAAAAAAAAAAAATCGATTCGGTCTAGTACGCAGTGCTGGTTCACACTTTCAGGCGCAAGTCGGCACGAGTTGTCGTTGTTTAAATTACATGGAACTTTATTTACAATTGTTTTTACCTAAAAGGAAAAATATATACGAGGCTGTGCAACTTGAAAAATCGACTTATGTTTCTTTTTTTCGGGGGGGGGGGGGGAGGGACACCCTAATATATATATTTTATATATTCTAAGGGATGCTACTAAGTAAGAGGGATGAATGCGCTCATCAAGACTAACACTATATTTAATATAACCTATGGTTGAATACAGCTCTGAGAGAGCAGAAAGCGTTAAATGTACAACTTGAACAGTAAAAACAATTTTTACTGTTATATTACTGCAGATAAATAACGAAATTTTATGTCTCACAAGCCCATATACTGATATCAGAAAAGACTCTAAAGCATGGGAGACCTAAGATACCTCAGCCACTTTTTCTCAATGCCCAAAAACTAATTTATTTGAAATAATTAAAACTAATTTGAATACATCGTTATACTAGGTACTATCCATTGAGATGAGCCTAAATACTCAAAGTAATAAATTCTCAGGAAAGCGTAAAAACGTTTGTTTACTGAATACGAAGGTTGAGACTCGTGCTCTTAAAACATTGGTACATAAGTATAAAGGTTAAAAAAAAAAAAAAAAAAAAAAAAAAAAACAGAGTTACGTTGTTATGGGTTAATGCAGAATAGGATACTACATGCAAAGCAGCAATAAATTAATAATAAATACTGAACTGAAAATAACAGCTTTTAGGCACGTTAGTATGGTTCTGAAGTAGATATATATGAGAGAGAAATGTTTAAAACTTGTACGGAATTCGATATTCAAAGTCAAATAACAATTCTGTTCATAAAACCATGTAATCAGCAACTCAAACGTTTTGAATTTCTAAGGATTTCCTGTTCGAAATCATAATCAGTATAAAGCTGTTCTCAGCTCTTCAACATTGCCAGAAGATATTGTTAAAATGTATCATCGTGATAGCAATAGATAAATCTCGCGCGTGATATGCAACTGATTTAACTTACTATTTTTCACTAAAAATAGGAATGAATTTGAAATATCTACCATCATCAAGCATGAAGATAAAGTTTTGATTCAGAGTAGTTCCATGTTGACAGCAGCATGTATTAATGAATTAAATTCTAAAAATTTCAGAAAAATTTTAAAAATGTAGACTTAACGTTATTTTAGAACTAACGTACATCAACGAAACAAAATTTCGCCAATCTATCGTATTCCACAAAAGCTGATAAAACTGGCAAGAAAGCTCAGACGATATTTAAACGATAAATAAATAAATAAATAGATAAAACTAAACCCATTATTCTTTTTGAATTTATAAAAAAAAATTCTTTCATTCTTTTTTCATCAAATAACTATGATTATGAAACAGACGATATTTTATAAACCGAGATAACTAACCCTCTCTTCTTATTTTCTCTGAGAATCTAATTTTACAATTTCAAAGCAGACAATAATTTTAATTGTTGGTGACGCCAGATGGCGATATTCGATCAGTTTTCAAAAAATTAAATAAAGCTTTAAAATTACAGATGTCTCAAGGTCGGGGTCACCCCCCCCCCCCCCCCTCAAGGCAATTTTTTCATACAAAATTTTTAATGCAAAAAAAAAAAAAAAAAAAAAAAAGAAAATTAATTTGAATTCTGAAATTTGGAATTCAAATTATGTTTTTCGCAATCACCCTACTCATTGGAGTTATTGTTTCTAGAAACGACTCCTGTCCCCCCCCCCAAGCCTGCCTCTCCTCCTGGGCGTTTACGTGAGCATAGTTGTGTGTGTAAGTGTGTAGGCATGTGTGTGTGCGTAGACCCGTGTGTATGCACGTACGCGTGTGTGTGTATTGTGTGTGAAGGACATGGACGCCTCCGACAAGGAGAAGCGGATAGCTCAGGACCGGAGTAGCCGCGCCAAGCCGCCTGCAGAGGACGGTGGGCGGTGGTGCTGTAGAGGCTTCTGGTCCAAGCTGAAAAAGGCACGGACCTCAAAAACGGTCAAATGAGAACAATAAGCAATCGTGATTGCTCAAAAAACAGTTTAGTCTAGCAAAGTTAAAGCATCTTGAACAAAAACAAGCCAATTTGTCAAATATAACTTGAACATAATTTGATTTGTCTTCATCGAAAAAAAATCAATAAAATACTAATACCAGAACGTAACGTGATAAATACCGGGAAAAATATACCCTAACATACGAAAGAAGTAAAATTCGCAAATTTATGTTTCAGTGCTACTTTCATGTTGACATCATCAGACGATAAGATTGAGTTCACGAAGTCTCCGCATTTTTCGATTTGCGTTGGAAATGCTGATTGGAAAAGAAATAGTAATGGGCTCAGTCTGAAAGCATCAAGTTATTTATGTATCCGGCATGCTATCTGATCAAGAAGCAATATATAAATACTGCCCTTCCGTGGTCTGGATCATAGCAGACATACAACACAATATCAAAGAGCTTTCTGTCATTAGCTTTTATGGGCAGGAGGGGCATTCATTTGTCGATTTATAACTAGGGGAATAAAGAATAGTGCAAAAGAGTACACTGAATGCAAAAGAAAAGAAATTAATTTGAATTATGACATCTTGAATTCAAATTATGTTTTTCGCAATCACGAGTGTGTGTTTGTGTGTGGGAGTATGTGTTTGTGTGTGGGGGTATGTGTTTGTGTGTAAGGGTTATGTGTATGTGTGTGTAGGCATGTGTGTTTGTGTCTGTGTGCTGGCATAATAGTTGTGTGTATGAGTGTGTGTAAGGGGGGGGGTAGGTGTATGTATGTGTAGGCATATGTGTTTGTGTCTGTGTGCAGGCATGAATGTGTGGGCAGTTGTGTGTATGTGTAGGTGTATGTTTTTGTGTATGTGTATGTGTAGGTGTCTGTATGTATGTGTTTGTGTGTGTATGTGTGTGTGTAGTTGTGTGTATGCGCGTGTGTGTGTGTAGTTGTGTGTGTGTATGTGTGCGTGTGTTGTTGTGTATGTACGCGTATGTGTAGGACATGGATGCACCCTGGAGGCGTCTTTCGCTATAGGAGCAGCATCGTGAGGATCACGTCGACGGTGATGGTGCGGGGGGTGGCGGTGGGAAAAATCAAAAGACGCCAAAAACAGTCAAATGAGAACAATAAGCAATCGTGATTGCTCAAAAAAAAAAAAAAAAATAGATGCAGTTTGGTGGACGTAAAATATTAGGAACGTCCGAAAATCACCATTCGTAATAGAAAACAGATTTTGCCCCGGGCAATTTTGGTCTTACGTTGTCAGCTTTCCACCTTTTACAATTGTTTGTCTCTTAAACAAAGGTTATATTCTTTTTTTTTACTATCGATCAACCCTCAAACTGTAAACCTCATATCTTGCAAAACGGTACTTAAAACGTTTTATAGCGCAAGAAGCAGGGTCGGACTGGGTCCCGCAAGAGGGCGCCAACCTTAGCCTCCAAAAAAAAAAAAAAAAAACGATGGTACACAGGTTTACGGTTTTAAAGAAAAGAAAAAGAAAAAAAAAGAAGTGAAGTCGCACAGGTTTGTTAGCAAAAAATAAATAAGTAAATAATAATAATAATAAATAACATTAAAAAAAAATAAGGAAGTTGCATCAAAACTAAAAATAATTTTTTTTAAATAAAAAAAAAGTGTTAACGCTTGAGGGCGAATCGCCCGCGGGCTACTGGGCCAGCGGGCCAGTCGCCCCCTGGCAAGAAGACAACTGTCACATGAATGCTGCATTTTATGTTTTGGTTTCACCGATAAGTACCTAAACATTATAGATGAAGAGCTTCAGGGAACTGTTTCACCCAAAAGGCTCGATATTTTTTTTCTTGGAGTCCATCAAATTTTCCCAGGAGTAACTAAACGAATTATAACAGTGGACTTAAAATTTTGATTTTTATTTCATTTATTTTTCTGTTATTGAATTTTCTCAGAATATTTAACGCGCTTTTGTCATCGTTCTTGCTTCTGATAAAGCCTAAGCTAAAAAGGAAGTTTTATCAAAGTATTGCGTTTTTGATCAAACAATCAACTGCTATTGTATATGTTTCTGTAGCTTTGAAAAATTCATAAAAAATCGAGTAAGAACGGAAATTTTGGTAAAATTCAAGTCTCTCTATCACTTTTTCTTAATAGAAAATTATTTACGCATTTTCAGTTCCTACCGTAGAAAACATCTAACCACAAAAAGAGTAAAAATACAATTTGTTTTTTTCTTTTTTGTGACCTCTCTGAATATTAATGCAGATATAATTTCTTCATAGAATTCTTTATTTGTGGCAACATTTCTCCTTTTTCTTCTTTTCCATTTACTGCTTGTGAATTACAGATTGAAAATTATGAAAACAAAAGTGGTTTTCTATGAAGTTTAGTAAATAAAGTAAAGAGTATTAGCGGAAAAAATTTGAAATATATTATGATTGATGTATCCTCAGATTTAAAAAAATGAAAATTTCTCATTTTTTTCAACGAATTTGTCAATGTTAATATTTGGGGAATCAAAGTGAAAACCATTGATACTTTTAAATGTTAAGCTATCGAATCACAAAAAGTGTTAATCAAGGAAATTCGTTAACATAAGAGGAGGGGGGCATTAAAACGTTTTTTAACCCACTTAAACACAAAAGATGGATTTCAACAAATCTAAAAATTGCCAGTTGAGTTTTTTCGGAATTTACTAAATGAAATTAAGTTTTCTCCTTAATACGCATATTAAATACTATGCCCTTAATATGTATTTATAATTCTTAATATACATGATACATACATATTAAAGTCATTTTTTTCACAAAATTAGCAACCTATGTAGGGCATAAAAATTCATTCCTTACTTCATGTGTAAGTCTTTACTTACAGTTTGGTAAATAAACTAATCTATTTTAAACCTTTTCTGATTTAAAATTCTATATTGTTTGTAGTAAATTCAATTCTACAAATGTTTTACTTACGTTAGTACACTTAAAAATCGGGGGAAAAAAAAGACTTTAAAATGCTCCTTCTTAAAATGTCATTAATAGCTGGATTTAAGTGATACATAACGTCTAATAGCTTTTATGAAAATGAACTTAACCTTTGTACTTTTCCTTTCTTCATAAAAGAGACAGGCTTTGTTTCTAAAAGTCGGTTTCAAGTGCTCAAAAAAGGTTGTTTGGAACAATTTGCAGCTTAAACCAATTGAAAGACAAATGCTGCCAATTCTAGAAAGTAGACGTTGGTACACAGGAAAGTAGGCTCGCTTAGTTCTAGACGGAAGTTCTTGATCGGATTAGACATCGATTCTCGAACTCGATATCACAGGGTACCTCAAAGTATTCAATCGAGAACAGGCTTTGAGAAAAACTAACGTAAACAACCAATTTGGCAGGGGTAGGCAGCATAGGTGATAGCCAGGCCGTCATTTGGGTGATCATGAGTAGGTTTTAGAAACATAATTTAATAATCCATTTGTGAATGTTTTATTGTTTTTTCCCTCTTAAATGTTTTGAATACGAGCACCCCCCCCCCCCTCCTCCTGGAAATTTTTGAAATGACTGGCCTGGTGGTAGCCTCGATTATAGAGCTCACTGATTGCAATGCGTTTTCATAACCGCTAAGGCCATCTGCGAAGAAAAAGGGTGTAGTAAACGTTCCTAATGGAAGAGGGCAGCACTACCAACCCCACTCGCCAGCACCGAAAGTCTTTCTCCGTCGTATTTAATGAATATTTTCTTTTATAGTTATTTGTTGACTCAAGAACAGAACATTTTAGATCGATTTTTGAGTCCTGGTGGTAGCATAATAACATTTTACAGTAAAATAATTCATAATTATGGTACAGGCGTTCTAAGACCCCGTTCGGTAAAATATTTGCTATATGTAGTGACTGCAATACCGGTATACCGAATACCGGTATTTGGAGCAATTTTGCAATTTCGTAACACCGGTATTTGCTGAGGTAAAATACCGGTATTTTCGGTATTAGCTGAAATTAAGCATATAGTTTCAATTAAAGACATTTCAATTTAACTTATTAAGTATCTACTTTTATTTTAAAAGTACATTTCTTTTTCCATGACAAAGAACCAAAATCAGTCTATTGATGAAAAAATTTGACTTCAAAAGCACGAGCTAATAGAATATCATTAAACGAAAGTAACCAAAAGATTGCAACATGATATTGTCATCAATAGATGGTGAGATGAAGCGCATTTTCGTGCGCTTATGTGCACTATGTTTCTATTTTTTCCATTTCCCTGATAACTCACATTCCCTTTTGTAAAAGTTAATTTCGAATGCATTTGTCCTATGAACAATTTATTCCAACCATCAATTGCAGTCATACTTTATGACATTTTTTTTAAAATGTCTTAACTGTACTAAATTTTGAAAAAATCTTTTTCTTGTTAGTATAACAAATGGTAATTTGTTGCCACCAGTGTTGATTTGATGTCCTGTTTCCCTATTTGGCTTTATACTTGGTAAGATATTATTTAAAAATTATGTAGTGTCTTGAAAATTTGCATAGAAGTGAAACATAATCAATTGAAACATATTTTCAGATATTTACATAATTATAAAGAATTTTTTTAAAAAAGCGAAATTGAATAAGAGAAACCAGCAGAATTAAATTTAGTCGAGTTTATCGTAAATTCGAAACAAAAGGCCTAATAAAAAGCAAACACAAGCCTGTCCGTTCAAGAGAAAATCATGTTAATATTGAAAAAGGATCGTATCTCGGAAAGAAATTACAACTAGCTATAAATTAAAAAAATAATAATAAATAATAATCTACACAATACAAAAGAAACACATACACACAAAAGGATTTATTCAAAATAACACGCAAGAGACTGAGTTATTTGAAAAAGAAGGACTAGACAATTAAATAAGAAAGAGTATTTTCAACAGTAAGAAAAATGAGCACTAAAATCAGTTCCAGGATTGGAGAAAATTCAATAGACTCATTATGTGTTTACTGTTATTGATTTTTATTATGACATTTGTTCCTTCATTTTTTATGTGTTCACAAAACATTTTCATTAATAATACATTTTTTGTACAAAATTATGAAATAACGCAACGATACAATGTTTTCAAGAATTTTTTGAGAAATTTCAAATACCGGTATTAATACCGGTATTCCAGTATCACCTTTTTAAAATACCGAATACCGTATTAAATTTTTGGTTCGGTATTGCAATCCCTACCCATATGATACATGTAACACATTTTCAGATTTAAAAAAAAAAACTTTTTTTTATCATGATTTTTTTTCATCATTGATTTTTCGTCATTGAACAAGAGAATCTTGCCGTCGTTGACAAAAGTTTAGTGGAAAAGATAACTCTTATCAGTAGATCATTTCAAACCGAAATACAATCTTAAATCCATCCACTATAATATTAAAATCTGTTCGCGTCTGTCTGTCTGTCTGAAGATCTATCTTCTCGAGAACCACTGCGAATCGAGAGTCGAACGAGATACCGATCAATTCAAAATTTTCCAAAGAAAACAATAGGACCAATCTCGTAATTGTACGACTTTAATTAGCGGAGATATTAATTAAAACGTTAATTAACATTACGTTATTCAGGAATATTTATTTCTTTCCTGTTGCCATTTTGAATCTGGGTGAGCAAATAAAATTCTAATAATTGTTTTAAAAGAGATTTTTTTGGCTGCTGTCCAAATCTTAAAACAACGTCTCCATTTAGAATTTTATTTTAAATTAGTTTAAAATTGGTTGCTCCTATTCGGACGTAGCCTTTATTTTATCGTCTGTCCTTCTATTTTTTACAGCCAACGTTCTTAACTCTTTTCAGCATATGAAAGTTGTTTCTTTAATTATGTTTATTTATTGTAGTGTAAGTTTATCATTGACCGGCCTCATATTTTGGTAAATTTAGGATGTGCGACTAATTATGTTTATTTTGCTGGACTTTTTTCCGTCACATGGGTGAGTTTTCGAATTGTAATAACTCTCTTTTTCCTTCCTGTTTTTACTTTTGAAATATACTTTGTACCGTTAAAAGAACACGTTAAATCAAGATTGTTTGGATTTTTTAAGTGAAACAGAGTTGAACAAAAAAGTTGCTTTTAAGGATTTTAACTAAAGCTTAGTTGGAATCTAACGACTTTTTTGGTACTAAATTAATGCTTATTGGTATTTATTAAGTCTTGGTGCTTTAGTTTCACATATTCAACGAAACAGTATGTATCATTCTATGTAAAAAGCTGATTGTAACTGTACATAAATATTTCAGATATAGTCTATCAGGTGTAATTCAGTTTAGCACAGATTATAGTTGCATTGATTATAGTTGATTATAGTTGCATAATGCATATATTTTCATCGTTTGTGCAAATTGAAAATACTCATAACTTGTATCATTGATAACTATGATTAACGTTAATGAGATTTTTGCCAAAAATATGCTCTACTGGTGTTTTGCAAATCTTGCATTACGCGGATTTATTTATTCCTTAACGCTTTGGAAACTGATGTCAGAGTAATACAAAAAAATCAACTGGACATCTCTTTATTTTTTTGGTAGCCCGTGCAACGCCGGGCACGCAGCTAGTTTTATAATTAAAGGCTGCAACCATTTTTGCATAGATATTTGGTGTCATAATATAATGTTTTATTAATTCAGATTGAAAAAAAAATCTGAATTCAATGTCGTTTATTATATATATATATATATATATATATATATATATATATATATATATATATATATATATATATATATATATATATATATATATGCCCCTTGTCCTTTTCCAGCGACACGAAGTGTATTTTGTTTAAATTTGAAAATAAGTCCTTGAAAGCGCAAAAAGAAGAAATTAAGAAATCGGAAATAATAAAGCAGGTAAACGGTGCAATTAAATTATGTTTCACAGATTAATTAACCGTAATATAAGGATCAGATGATTAAAAATATAACCAACTTATTAAAAATTCACCAAGAGCGAAAGTTAATGAATGGAATCAATTATTATGTTTAATAGATGCAGGTAAATTTAGGTTTAATGATTTTCAAAATTGAAGATGCAGCATTCACGGAAGCTATTTTCATTTTTGAACGCAATATAGTTATTATATTTAATGAGATGCATAAAGTATAAATTTAAAAAGCTTAAAACTATTAAATTTGATCTGCTTTTATAATTAAACATGACGTAGCGATTCTAATCGTGGAGAGCTAAGTTTAAAATAACACGAAGGCGTAGCTGGTACAGAGAATAACAATTGAGAAGTTTATAATGCAATGAAATTCCATTACAACGAACAAGGGACCGCAAAATATTGCTCGTTATAAGGGGCTGTCCATTAATTATATCACTTTTTTTTTTTTTCAACCTTTTTGTGTGCTCCCTTCCTTCGTTTTCATAAAGTTTGACACTTTACTATACCCAGTACCCGATTTTTCAAACATTCGATTTTGTTCCTTTTCTATTCCAATTTTAAGAACATTCTACCGAGCAAATTATCAAAACATGAATGAGCAAATTATTATAACGTGGACGAGCAAATTATTGTAACGTGGACGAGCAAATGACCATAACGTGAACGAGCAAATTACCATAACGTGAACGAGCAAACTACCTTAACGTGAACGAGCAAACTACCTTAACATGGGAGGGAAAATGAACATAGCAAATTGGCGACAAATTCATCGTCCATTAATTGTAAATATACAGGCGAACCAAATGGCCTTTTAATTTTCTACTACTGGCAAAGCCGTGCGGGTGCCGCTAGTATTCTTATTTTTTAAAAAATGCTTGATATCAAACTTCCTGTTTTCCCCTCCCCACTCTCTTGTCTCAAACTCACAATTTCACAAACCCTCATCTCCCTCAAAGCGTTGCATCATTTGTGGACAGTTCCTGACGAGAATGGACTACAAAGAAATGTGATGGAAATTAAATCGGGACTGTTAACTTTTTCGTTGTAGTGGTATTCGTTGTAACGGAGTTTCCCTGAATAACAAATTTCAGTGTATATCGATTACACCATAGAAGAGTATTGTAGAGTGAGGAAGATCGGAAATCATAACATAATTTAAACAAGGAGAACAATGTTATATTAAATAGGACAGACAGGACCGTGGTAGCCCGATCGGTAGAGTGTCGGATTCGGGGTCGGAGGGTCCTGAGTTCGAACCTCGATGGTCGAAGACCCACCGTCGTCATTAAAGGGGACTGGGCGACGTTAAATATGCTCGTGGTCTCAATGTCCTCCAAGTGAAACGATACCTCTGGGGGTGCTAGCACCAGGTAGCTATTAGCACCTGGACTAGTTCTAAATTCTCATTAACTGTTCGATCCGGTGATGGTGCTGCCATCTATCGGTATATAAAATAATGGAGGCAAGGCACTTAGTATGCAGTCCTCGACATAAATACAGTTGTAGTCAGTTGTGACTTTGAATAGGAAATAGGACAGACCGACTAATGAATTAACACATCACGATGAATGGAACAGTCCGTTTTTTTTTCTTGTTTTCATTATCATTTTTTTTTTAGTATAAATTTCAGACCCTTCAACATTTTTCTTGGATAAATAGATAACAGTAACTTTCTTAAACACAATTCCAAAGGAAATGATTAGAGAATAATGTGTTTGTCCATTAGAAGAGTTCATTTACTTTTACATTCAAGCCTCCAAAAAATACCCTAAACAGAGTTATAACAGTTCGAGCTTCTCTTATTCTATTCATTTTTAATATTATATTAATAATATTATTTATACTGTCGTGAATTAAATGCTACAACTCTAAGGATTATTAATTTCTTAAAATGTAATTGTGCTTAAGAGTTCATTTGCTGGTCAGGAATTAAGTCAGGCTATTGAGTTGGATAGAAACTAATTGCAAAGTAGGAGAATTAATTTTCGCAGTATGCCAGGAGCAGTTTTAAGTAGTTTATTTATCCAAATCTGAATCACTTTTTGACTTACATATTAGTGGCACGAAACAAAAATGCCTATTACAGAGGGAGAAGGAAAATAAATAAAAAACAGAGAGTTATGGATCTGACTACTGTCTGTTCTAGAACTCCGCAACTAGCAGCTGCGAACGGTTTCAATTGAAAAAGGGGTGATGATTTAAGGAAGCGCACTTCCCGATGCATTCAGTTTTTGCTTGCTCATTACTTCCTTCTTGCTATCACCCCTGTTTTGATAAAATCAGAAGAGACCTGACGCATGCGCAAATACGAGTAAGGTTTTGCGTTAAAAGATCGGACAGTATACTTGAACCCGAACATTTAACAGATGATGTTGTGATTTTCATTACAAAGAAAAATTTATAACTCGTAAATGCATTGAAAAGATACATAAAAAAATTCAAGAAAGCAGCAGTTTTTTTTTTTTTTTGTTAAATGAGGAGAATAATGTAAAAACTCCTAACAGAACTTAAATGAGAGGATAAAACATTATTGTGCATGAAATTAGAGGAAAAATAATTACAGTTCTAGAAAACGAAATTTCGTTGGCTGAAAGTAGACTTCTTCCAAAAAGAAAAGCACTACTTCAACGGGGGAAAAAAGACGGTGGGGGATGTTGCTCAGTATTAGATTTTTATTTAATCGACCTTTTTTTCTTCCATTTTAAAATCTGTTTGTCATTGGCCTCGTTGCCAGAGTCAGATTTTAGGGAGACTCCAATGAATAGGTTCAGCAGGTAGGAATGAGTGCAGACATTGTCTCACACAGCTTGGAGTAAGTGAAGCACCGTTTATACGTTTCTCTTTTATACGTTTTTTTAAAGTTGGTCTCGTCAGAGTCTAATACATATTGACGTATACCTATTATACGTTTTTTCATTTATACGCGATTTTCATAGTCCCTTGAATAACATAAAAAGGGTGCTTCACTACCTAAATCGTCTTTGGGCGACCGAAATGGTATAAATTTGATGAAGGGTTCAAAGAAAATGAAGTAGTATTAGTTATAGGTGAAGATAGTTCAAATGTACCGAATTAGAGTCCTGCCAAAAAAAAATTAAGGTTCCCCAGGAGAAGAAAATATTATCAGGGTCGCTTGTAGATACCCTTATCAAAAACAAATAAGGGTATCTACAAGCGACCTATCAACAACATGGCGCGGATCCAGGATTCGGCTCAGGAGGGGGCACTTTTTTTTTCAATTTCGGCGCCCCCACACTCCTAGCGCCCCCCCTCACCAAATGAATTCATAAAGAGGAAAAATCACATTTTTGTTTGTTACCCACATCGTCTTTACTTTTGAACATTCAACTATTCTCCCGCTAGAGGAAAAAAAAATATTATGTAAAAATGCATTGCTACCGGAAGTGAAAAATAATTTAAATAAACTAATGTAGGACATAATGGGATTTTATAGTGGAGTTCCCAGAACGGATGTCTCCTAGGACGTTAATTTGTGGTGCCCCCCCCCCTCCCCTCCTCACTCGCCCCAACAAAAAAAAACTTAGAACAAGGTATTGTGATTTGTTATTGCAATAAAAGTAATTGATACGCATAACGTTTTCAGTGGAAACAATTGTTTTAGTATAGCCCTAAATAACAAAATGCAAAAATGCAAGCACGGATGCAAGGGAGAGGCGATGGGGGTGATAATTTGAGGGATTGTCCACCTGCCATAAACGCAACTTCAGTCGATCTTCGATGAAGTTAGCGGATGGAGGGTGGGGATTCTTCAAAAATAATTCAAAATTGTAGTCTTAAAAACGCGATTGCATTCCATCTGAAGTTCCAAGAAGAGCAGGTGCACAACTTGAAAAGAGTTTTTTCTTTTTCGTTTAAAAGGGGGGAGCACTTAAAAAATTCCCCCAGACAGATAGTATATATGTAATATATAACACACATACAAAAACTAACAGGACCGTTGGGAAGTCAAAACTAGGAGATGATCTTTGGTAATGTTAAAGGAAGCAAATGTTCGGGGCCTTCCCCAGAAGTTTTTTGAAAATTATGGCTTAAAAACGTGATTATAGATGCACTTGTAGATGTTAAAGAAAGAACTGTGGTTTAAGAAATGTCACCGATGCAAATAGGCTATTATCAAACGGTAAAAAAGTCCTAGAATGCCAAGAATTATTGAACTACTAGAATACCGATTTTTTGAGTCGATTTATCACTTCTAGCCAATGTTTCGAAATTGAAGCTCCAAAAACGAAATTTTTGACAATCTGAAGATATTAAGGAGAGGGGAAGTTCCAGGGGGGACTCTTATCTGGATGTTTTTCGAAATTGATGTCCTTAAAGCAAAGGTTTTTAGACTTTCTTCAATGATGTTAGAGAGAAAAATTCAGAGGTTCAACCCCTTAAAACTAGCAAAATTGTAGCTTTTAAAACACAATTTTTGTTATTCTTTATTGATATTAGAGGGACGGATTTTAAGGGTCACTCCCCAGGAATTTTTCAAAATTGAACTCTTAAAAATGCGGTTGTAGGCATTTTTGTAGGTATATTTGATAAGGTTAAGAGCTTGGTAATTTTTCGAAATTGAAGATTCAAAATCGCTACTTGGACGATCTTCGGTGTTGTTAGATGACGGGGTGTTCGGGAGCTCTTCCTCCTGAATAATCTCTACAAAATTAAAGACCAGGAAACAAAATTTGAGACTACCTGTAATAATTTTCGATGGGGGGGGGGGGGAGCTTCACGCACAGTATTCTTGTCTTCAGAAGGGAGGTGGAACAAATTAGCTGACCAAGAATCTGCAACTGTTAAAAGTTTTTAATTTAAAAATTTCTTTTTAAAATAATTAAGGTTTTTTCCTAACATTTCTTTTCCTTGATAAAATAACTTTTTTTTCCCTGAGACATGTTCTTTTCTTCCTTTCAGTAAGAAAGAATACTTCTTAAGAAAAAAAAATCAACTCGGCATTCTGGGGTAGATACGGGTCCTGTGGACCCATCCTCTGGTTGCACCACATAAGAAGAATGTAAAGACTGCACTAGCGCAACCAGAAATACTTTCTGGAGGAGGTTTTTCGATGAAAAATTTTTTCTGGAGGGACTTTTTTTAATCAAAAATACCCTTAGGAGAGGGGTTTTTTGATGAAGTGGATTTTTTGATCTAAAATACCTTTTAAAGGTGGTTTTTTTTGTTCAAAACAGCCCTTTCATGTGCATAAGCTACTGTACTAGAATTGGCATTTATGTTAAAACCAATGGCTCTGAGGGGTGTTTTCACCTCCAAACACCCTACCTCTAGATATTTTTCAAAACTTAAGTCGTAAAAACGCAATTGTAAACTATCTTTTGTAATGTTGAAGGAAAGAATGAGATTTATGTGTATTTTTTTGAAAAAGTTTTATGAAATTCAATTTCAGACGATCTTCGATGATGCTTCGCAAAGAAAGGTTAGGAGGCTCTCCCTTGGAAATTTTGTCGAAAATAAAATTCTAAAGACGTAATCATAGTATCTCTTTGATGACGTTAGGCGTTAGTGGAATTGTTTGGATTTGGAACTTACTCCCGAACATTTTTCGAAATTGAAGTTTCAAAAACGCAATTTTTGAGGATCTTCGGTGATGGCAGAGAGGGGAGAGGTTCGCCCCTTCCCTGATGTTAGGAAGATAAAGGCTCCCCCGCAGTTTTTTTTGTTATTGAATGTTAAAAAACGCAATTTTAGATGATCTTCGATAATAATCGGGAAAGGGGGGGAGTCAGAGATCTCAAGCGGAAATGTTTCAGAATTGAAGACCTAAACCTGTGTTATTAACATGTAACCAGGATACGTAGTAAAGGTTGAATGATTAAAATCAATCGCTCTTCAATTGAAAAATTTCTGTATCCGCTGTTGAGAGCGGGTAATTCTCATGATATTGCGCCCCTCTCCGCTGGCTGAGGAACGGTTAATGAAGTTAAAAAAAAATAAAATAAATAAAATGTCTTTCTTTTGCACCCAGTTTCAAAACTTCCCAAAATTTAGAGGGACACTCATAAAATGCAGATATTGCGCACTTAGGGGGCGCGGGCGCCCCACAAATTGAGAATCGGTAGATGAACCAAATAAATTTTCCAAATGTCTTTCTTTCTTTTGTACCAAATTCCAAAACTTTCCCCCTAAATGTAGAGCCAAAACTTATAAGTTGCGAATAGTGCGCCCCCTAGAGGCCCGCAGAAGCGGCCCGCTTCCCGCAGGTTGAGAACCGATGAATGAGACACATAAATTTTCCAAGTATCTTTCTTTCTTTTGTACTTAATTCCAAAACTTCCTCTCTAAATTTCAAAGAACTCGTTAGTTACGGATATTGCGCCTTCTAGGGGGACGCGCCCCGCTCCCCACAGATTGAGAACTGGTGAATGAATCAAATACCTTTTCTGAATGTCTTTCTTCTGTACCCAATTTCAAAACTTTCCCCCTAAATTTGGAGGGATTTTTTTTAAGTTACGAGTATTGCGCCCCTAGAGGGGCGTGGAAGCGCCCTACTTGATATTGGTTTAGAATCGGTAAATGAGACAAATAAATTTTCTAAGTATATTTCTTTCTTTTGTCCTAATTCCAAAACTCCCCCACCCCTATATTTAGAAGGAAAACTCATTATTTGCGGATATTGCGCCCCAGGGGACGTGCTCTACTCCCCACACATTGGGAACTGGTGAATGAACCAAATAAATTTTCCAAATGTCTTTCTTTTGTACCCAATTCCAAAATTTTCCTACCAAATTCAGAAAGAAAGCTCATAATTGGCGGATATTGCCCCCCCCCCCCCCTAGAGAGGCACGGAAGCGCCCCACGTCATACAGGTAAGAACTGGTGAATGAGACAAATACAATTTCCAACTATCTTTCGTTCTTTCTTTTTGGTATTTAAATATTCGTCCGGGGACGCCTTCGGCGCCCCCTTCCTACTGGCGCCCTTGATTTTCCCAGGGAGGGGCAATTGCCCCCATTGCCCCCCCCCTTTGGATCCGCGCCTGTAAGTTGAAATTACCGTTTGATTCTAATTGAACTATGAGAACAGATTTAGATGCACATTTAATAAATCGATGGAGAATTTTTAATTATGCAATATTATTTTATTGGTCATTAATTGTGAATAATTGAGAAAATATTGTAACTGTGTTTTAAAGTGTCATTAAGTGATTGTGGATAGTTAGTTGAAAATGTTTTGAAAAATTTATGAAGGCAGGCGGTATGTTGCGTAAAACGCCTACGACTAATACGAATTAAAAAGAGTGGCGTTGTTGTAGCCAACACTTGAGTGCAAGTGTGTTTATTTTTTCTTATTTGTTATATTATAATATTGTTATATTAAGAGGGAATGAGCAATATAATTAAGTGACTTGAGTCATTGTGTGGTGTTTTTGTGAGTCTAATAAAATATCGAGTTATGGAGCTATCGCCCCAGAAACAAGGCACGCGGCCCGAGGACCGCCAGTGAGAAACCCCTGTTTTAAACTATAATTAGTTTTCTCCTGTGATAAATAAACCGTTAAATTTGTTAGCTAAAGTTATCTAAATCTGGAAAAAGAAAAACTGCGATGAGAGTCTCGGATTTTTAAACTACAGAAAACTTGACTCTTCCGTTCAGATCAATGGTACACATTCCATTCGATTTTTTAATGTGTTTTAAGAATTTCAATCAAAATAAAAGTATATTTACAGTTCGGATTAAAAAAATCAAAAAATAAATAAATAAAAAAAAAACGAGCTTATTCACAGAATTTCCAATATTGGTATCAATTAGTTCCCTGGGCCGTGGTGGCCTGATCGGTAAGGCATCGTACTTGTGATTGGAGGGTCCCTGGTTCGATCCTAGCCGGATCGAAGATCCACCGTCTTCACTAAGGGTGACTGGGGACGTTAAATTTGCTCGTGGTCACAATATCCTCCAAGTGAAACGATACCTCTGGGGGGTGCTAGGCCAGAAAGTTATCAGCTTCTGGTCTAGTTCTACAGCGGTGATTGTGAGTTGATCAAAAAATACCTGAAAGTTTCAAAGCGAGAACGGAGGGGGGGGGGATCTTTGGCCCCTATTATTTAAGTGCACCTTTGCCATAGTATTAAATAGTTCTGAGTCAAAATAGTGTGTATACATTTGATTAAAATTTTAATGGGTTACAAAGTTAGTTTTGAGCTGGTGTTATACAAAATTAAATTATATAATTTTTTAAAAAATGCGGAGGTAGGGAGATAAAAGCATAACAAAAAAAAAAACATAATTCCGGTATTTTCGGACATAAAAATACCGGAAATACGTCCGAAAATACCGGAAATTCGGTAAAATACAGGAACACAATCACCCCTGTTCTAAATTATCGAACTGTCCGTAGATGGTGCTTCCATCTATTGTGTTGTCTGAGCCAAATCGGACTTCCACCTAGAAACTGGCGCTCGATTAAAATGGAAGTCGTACCCCTCTGCCTTAAAATCGAGTAGCACTGCTACTCGGGTTCGAGTTCCGGAGCGGCATAATTAACAACAACAATTAGTTCCCTGACAACTGAACTTTTTCGTTGCACTCAGCACACACGTAAAATTATGATTCGACAAGGGTCATAAACATTCAGATGGTACACCAATAAGTCAAGTGGGCAAGACTTGAAGAACCTATCTCCGTATTTAGAGTTGTCAGAGTTAGTGGCAAGCATTTTAAGTAGCTCTTTTTTCCTCTACAGAAGAAAATAGTAACAAAGTATTTGTCGCATTTCTGAGACATGGGCAAGACTTATGCCATAAAGGTCTATGAGCAGGAAAGACATTTTTGCAGTTATTTGGAGGAGTTGCTGTGAATAGAATATCTATGGTATTTTGGATTTTAACCCTTTATTTACTGAGTAGGAATTCGAATCCAGTTCAACATTGATGACACCAGTGATGACTTACAGACGAAAACTTGTAAAGTGGTTGGTTGTTGTTATCGTATGCCAGCTAGGCTGGGAATTTGGGGTGCGCTGCTTCACTTTTCCAACTGCCCTGTAATTTGGTGTGAAGTCCAAGTTCTACAAGTACACACATGCCATAAGGACCCGTTTATAGGGTAGGCAACCATTCACAGCATAACAGCACATTCACACAAAGAAAGGACAAGGACACGAGAGAGAAGGTACGTCCATGCCCGAGCCGGGATTTGAACCAGGACCTTCCTGTCGCAGTCAGACTTCTCTGACCACTAGACAAGGCAGGCATCACCAAAATACGATTTCGTAAGTAAAAAAAACAGCAATTAAGGGGCTGAGAACATACGCTAGAATAAAAGAGAGTAAATTAAATCTATTCGGAAAATAACTTATTAGTGGAAAAGGACAGAGTGCATAAGTGGTAATAGCGCAAGAATTGGAGATGGTTGTACCTTGCTAGCCTGGAGTCCGGATAAGCTTTGGCTTCTTTGATGTGCGACGAGAGAGGACTTGAGAGTATTGGCGATCTCGTTGACATTGGAAGGGAGGCTGCTAACCACGTGGTCGAGCTGGTTGGCGGGGGCGTCCTCAGTTGGGCCGCCCTCAGAGGGGGGCGTCTGAGACGGGACAGGAGGCGTGGGAACGCTCCGGCTGCTACAGGGGGACGCGCTGGCCGAAGTGACCGGTGTCGAGGCGCTGCCGTTGGTCTGTTGTTGAGCTTTCTGCTGCGCCGCTTGGCGAGTCGCTTCCTTCACCTCCTGGAACTTCTCGATGAACTGAAAATCAAATTAAACACATTTAGCCGATAGCCTCTGTACAACCTCGATATCTCGAATCTCTCGGGATAAGAATTTTTTTCGAGATATCGAGTTTTTGAGTTATCAAGGTTTTTAAAAAATTACACTATTAACTCTCACATGTACACACACGTACGCTATATGCATTTATATATGTACTATGGGATCACTTCGAATTACGATCAATAAAGTAGTCTTCAATATTTCACTAGATTTGAAATTTTCTAATTGTCAAAAGAGCACAGGATGAGATTTTGAAATGAACAACAATTTCAACTTGGTTTTTTCACCTAAAAATTTTAAAATTCTAATTTTATCTTTAACTAGTAACCTCACATTCAAAAAGTTCTCAGCAGCCATTTTGTAGGAGTTAAAAAAGCTGAATGATGAAAATGATTAACGCATTTTCCGTTTTCGCTTGAAAACTGACGGACGAAAAATTGAACCCCTTTCCTCAACGTGGACAACATGTTCGAGAGAAATGAACAAAGATTCTTAACTCTGGGGAAAACACAGCACCCCTTCACACCAACACTCCCCTATTATCTTGTCCCAATCCCCTATTCACAAAATTTCCAAGAAAAGGGATGAAAAACGTTAAGCAATTGTCTCTGAACTGGTTTTACTACAAAAATTGCCAAAGTGCAAAAAATTCGACATATCAAGGGTTTCGAAAAATAAATTTCGAGATAACTATGGAAAATACATAGGGGTTTTTATGGAAAATGCTGGGGAAAATTTTTGTTTCGAGACATCAAGTGTTTCGAGATAAGGAGGTTCGAGACATCAAGGTTTGACTGTATTTTGAAACAAAATGAACAGTTTTCAGTACCACAGACACGCTTTAACAAATGACTCTGATCACCAGCGAAGCCAGAAATACCTTCTAGAGAGGTTTTTTTGATGAAAAATATCATTTGGAGGGGGTTTTTTTTGATGAAAAATGTCTTCTTTTAAGGGGATTTTGGATCAAAAATACCTTCTGCAGGGGATTTTTTAAAAAATCAATGTAGCCTTTTCATATGCATAAACTACTGCATTAGTATTTGCATTTATGTTAAAACCAATGGCTCTGGGGGGTGTTCCTCCCCCCTTCGCTGCGCCACTGACTATGGTTGTTAAGTATTAACTGTTTTGTTGAATGAAAAATAGGATATTGCTTCTATATTATGCCGCAGCAAAAGATTTCAGCGCTCTCTACAACAAAAAAACATTCATTGATTAGAAGAATTTATGAAAAAGAAAGATTGCATAAGTGTCGATCGTTAATACGACTGCGAGACAAAATGTACACATGCAGTGCTGACAGATCTTATCAATAATAAATGCCTCAATTCGCTTGCTAATGTCAAACCCATCAAGCCGACTCGTAATAGTACTCCAGACACATTCGCAGAATTTGAAAATGTAAATGTAGAAAACAACTCGTGTTGTACATCTCTAACAATAGCTGGAGGGAGGTGTTGGAAAGTAGAATACAAAAACCCGAGATGAAGCGGCGAGCGTAAACTGGCTAGAAATTGGTCCTGACTGCTTAGCGATGTCTGAAATCTTAACAGCCCCATTCCCACTTAGCAGGCAAAACTCATAAATGCACAGGACCCACATATTAGAAGATGTTCGGAGCTTATGAGGTAGGAAAATGATGAGATATTGACTTCTCACGTTACAGTTCAGTTTTGTCATATTTGTAAAACGTCTGATTATTCACTACCATAGGAAAATAAAGATACTTTTTAATAAATAGCCAATGTGTGACGGACATTACACAACAACGAAAATTTCTCACCACTCAAGCAATAACTTGGGTAATTGTCGGTTCTTCTGTATTTCGTATTGCAGCTCAAACTGGTCTTCACGAAATTAATCTCGCTTATGCAGGGACGTAAAGTAACTTAAAAGTTTGATTAAGAAAGCTCATAAATGAATTCACTCTCAGTAAAGCATAGTAAGTTGAAAGATTAAACTATTTTGTTGAATGAAAAATGATCAAAAATGCTTTATGCTTAAATATGAGTAAAATGAAAAAGACTGATGCAAAGGCACAAATTGTCAAGAATATTCATCAAATTACTATTTCAAGCGTTTTGAAAGAGATATTAGCAGTATTTTGTTGACAATTTGAGCTTAATTCACGTTGTTTTTCAACTTTATAGCTATTCTATTACTTAAACATTTAATTTGGGTAACAGGGTTTAAATTTTAATTGCTTCAGAGGTGTGAAATTTAACACACCATGAATGGTTTTAACCAATATAAATCCATCAAGCTATCGCAGTAAATTGTACGAGTAAACTTAGCTTAAATAGAAAATTAACAATAATTGAATGCGGAGATAGTTCATTCTCTCTCATTTAAGAATCAACAACTGACTTGCGGCGAGAGCATTACTGTTTAAATATCTGAGTCATTACCATTTTTGACTTTATTCAATTTTATGGTTAAAATCGAAATTTCGAAGTCATTTGAATCCAGCAAAATTACCATAAATCAATTTCGTTCGCTTTCGCATAATTGCTTTAGAAATTTTATAATTGACAAATTACACTTACCAACAGCAAGTTACAATAAATGTTTATGTCTTCAAATACAATGCTTTAAAATTATCACAAAAAGTTCAACGGAAATAGAATAGTAGAATAATACGAGTAAATATATTGGAAGGGTATGTTTTTGCTTGCATTCTGGTTTTAAAGCTACAAAGATCGTCAAGATTTACAGCAAATATTTTTTAAATGATCATAATTATGCAGAAAAGTGCGATAGTTCATGAACTAAAAGTTCACATAAAAGAACTCATGGGAAAATGGCCTTAGAAACTACTCGGAGCCGCTATTGGAAACTAGCGGGTGATGTCATTTTGCTTAAGACTAGAAGTAAAAATTCTCACTTTTTAATGTCAAAAAATAGTATCTGCTACAAAAGTGGTTTTCGGATGTCCTTTAAGTTCTTGCAAAATTAAGAACTGTTAACTGCTACATTGTTCTAAAATTCAAACCAAGCAGCATGAAACCATGTAAACATAACACTACACTGCCGATAAACCGAACTTCAGTTAACCGAATATTTTAATTAACAAAATTTTTTTTTTCGTTCTTTCTTTCTTTCTTCTTTACATTCCTTTTTTTTTTTTCTTTTTGATTTAGAAAGTGACAGTGAAAACATTTCATCGCTCATTCCTCAAAATGGAAAAGGGCAAAAAAATTTTTAATAACTTCTAATGACTGCCCTAAAAGCTGCATGTCACAGCTTGGATAGAGCGAAGGAAAATAATAAGCAATCAAT
This sequence comes from Uloborus diversus, assembly GCF_026930045.1. Taxonomy (NCBI): domain Eukaryota; kingdom Metazoa; phylum Arthropoda; class Arachnida; order Araneae; family Uloboridae; genus Uloborus; species Uloborus diversus. The sequence continues at coordinate 136,211,848 of NC_072740.1, forward strand.
ATAAGTTCTCTCGCGACTTTTGGTTGTGTTGGTGAGCTTTTTGCACTGATGCAAAGGCTCCATTGTAGCCTTGAAAAAGCTATATGCTCTATTTTCTGCAGAATATGTGCTTTATTTACGTTGGTTTTTCACTTTAATCAATCAATATTTCTCAAATACGTTTATCAACTACTGAATTTGGAAAAAATAGTTACTGTATTAAAAAAAAAAAACTGCTAAGCACAAAAATACGCATTTCAACCGTTTTAACAGTATCCAAGTCAGGAGCATTCCTTAAATTTACTGTTCAACTAAACGAATATTTGCTTATCCGAAGTAGGTTTACTGCGCATTTATTTGTTTTTGATGTATCAACAAAATATGAGACTCAAAAGTTTCGGAATGCGTAACTAGAGTTGATTGAAATTAAGTGACGACTTATTGAATCTACTAGCCGCGCAGACGGCTAAATAAAGATTGATTAATCATTTATGTACTATTAAAATCATTAAAACAAGACTGGTAGGAAAGTATATTCTGAGGTGAAACATTAACTTCGCAAGTTTAGAATCTACTATGGGTCATTCCATGCGAAATGAGCAAATCAGCTGTGGCTGACATGTCACAGATTTCAATGAAAATTTTTATTTAGGTAAACCATACATATCTATGAGGGAGTTCAAAGTATGGAAGTTTAAAAACTGTAGCTTTGTTATTGAAATTAGAAGTTGATGCTTACGCTAAGCCTAAATTTTCAGAGTCCATTGCTACCAGTTTGTGACGCAATAACTCCATAAGTTATAAACGTACACTTAAAAAATAAATATTTCCACATTCTATAAACAATTCTCTATTGAGAAAGAGCAAAGTAAAATTTCTTCGGATCTTTTTTTGAATCTGAGATATTAACAAAGATTGAAATTTTGCCAACTTACTTCAGATTTTAAATCACTCTTCTAGCTCTTTTAATAAAAAAATAACAGAAAAAATGATTCAGATTGAAAAACTAACTATCTGCTCTAATATCTATAACTATCTGCTCTAATTTAGTAACTGTTTATGAATTTCTTGATGACGAAATTATACTTCAAAAAATCGAAAATTTCCAAAAATTTCATTTTTTCCTCTGTTTCAGATGTTTTTTCGAAGTGAGGGAATGCTCTAAATTTACTCAATTTTTTTTTACGTAACATATTGAAGCGTCTTTTAGATGCTACTAAATTTTAATCATTGGTATCGGCGTATTTTTGTTACTGGAGTAACTTGAACTAAGGTAAAATTACATTAGTTACTTCTTTTTATTTTGTAAGTTTAGCAAAACTAACCATTTCTTTCGTGTTTCATTTTCTCAAAAGCATGTTTCTGAAGTACAGTCTGAAATGTACATTTTTAAATTGAAATAAATGTTAGTTTTACTTACTTTTGCATCATTTAGTCGTTTATCTAATTCTTTGAATTCTCGTAATTTCACATAAGGGTCAATCCGTACAGGTTCCATACAGTATAAACTACTCATTTATGTTCAAATATTTCTAAGTTATCAAATTAAAATAATTATTTTGAAAATTACAATATGTTTTTCAGTATAATGTATTATATAGGGCACAATATACGTAATTTAAGAAGGTGCCATGACGTTTTCACATTTTTTATTTCTGTTTTAGTGTGTTACTTGATTAGCAAAATTGCTTAATTTCAAAGACCTGTATCTTTTTTACAAATCAAATACAAAAAACAATAGGTATAACATGTATAGTACTTGAACGGAATATTCAATTGGCCAGGAAATTTTATTTTTAATTCCATCCCCTTTTGGTTTATAGGGGTCTAAAAATGTCATTTTCGTCTTTTTTCCGATTTTTGAGGAGCTGTATAAAAGGGTGCACAAACACACAGCAACAGTTACATATTCTTTTTAGCATGGTTCCAGTGATTAGTTTTTGTCGTATTTCATTTTGTGTTTCCGTCCCCTACGTGAATTATACCCCTTTGAAATGAGTAAAATTTTTACATTTGGCCTTGAACCTTAACCTGTTGCCATTATTTTAATTATTAACTTACAGCTACGTAACTCAGCATGTAAGACTATCAACTTATGCACTTTAACATCAAAGCGTTAAATTAACTGTCATAAATGTAATTCAAATAGATTTCGGCCTAAATGCAAAGGTCTAAAAGTCCCATTTTTGACAACGAAAATCACTTTTGATGACCTCTAAAAAATCAAAGGTTCAGTTGAGAGAAAAAATAAAAGTGATTTTAAACATCTTTCATATGCAGCTTTTAGGAATATGAATTTCAAAAAAAAATTTAAAATCGTCGAGCGCACCCATCCCTCGAACCTGTATGGATTGACCCATAAAACAAAAAAAAGCTATTTTTCTGAATTTTATTTTACGTTTGGAAATTAAAAACCAATTTCGAGTTTCTTCAAGCAAATACTAGAAACACAGCTCTATATTCTTGTAAAATTTTAAAGTTGTCTGACTTTTCCCTCATTTGAATTTGTGTGTATATGAAGGGGAAAATCATTTTACAAAATGTAGCTAAGTTTAAAACTGATTTTGAAGACAAAGGAGTTAAAATACAACTTCAAAAGTAAGGTATTTCTTTTATGATACTTAGCACACTATTGGGTATTAATTTCATCAAAGCTAATGCATTCCTTAAAGATTGAGATTAAAAAAAAAATGCTTAATTATGAGAAAATTGAAATATTTTCAGTTTTTGAAACTCGGTTAAAAGTTAACTATAATAACTTTGAAAATTTTACTGATATCAGATTAATTACCCTACTCCATAGATTGCAACAACCTATAACTTTTATGCTTTCATTAAATAGTTAATAAGATACAAGCCTTCAAAAGTGCAACATTTAGCATTCATGAGAATGCTGTTCAATTTGACCAATTTTCAATCGCATGTAACTATTCAAATAAAAAATTTTAAGCAAAAATATTTTAGATATTTTTATATAGGCATAAAAGGAACCTGTATACCAAATTTCATAAAAATCTGTAACTATGCGGCCACCACTTTTTTGCGAATTTTGCTCATTTCGTATCCCTATGTGAGGAATGCTGCCTTCCTGCAACTTAAAATTTTAAACATGTATTTATTTATTTTTTCATTTTTTTGCGAGAAAGAGTAACTTTTAAGTACAAACATTTGTTCGCTTATCAAGAAAAGCAAGCGTAATCTAAGAGTAACACACATATTTTTAATCATTTATTCTGACTTGATTTAGCAAAACATAAAAAGGCGTTTGATAGCTTTAGTCATTGAAATGAATAATGTTAAAAAAATTGTCAGTACATCAAGAAAAGAAATCGTATTCAAGGAACAATACATAGTTTTAATCATTTAATTTAACTCGACTCAGAAAAACATGAAAACGAGTTTGATAGCAAAATTCATTCAAAAGAGATAACAATTCCTCCACTTAAGTATCTAGCAAGTGAGATAATCCCCTCCCCTCTTTCTTTTCCTAAACAATTTTTCCCATGAAGAGAAATTTCATCTTAGTGGCTAAGTTCCTCAAAAAAGAAGGCGCATTTCAAGAATAATACATAATTTTAATGACTTATGTTGACTCGATTTCGCAACACATGAAAACCGGTTTGTTTGCACAAATTCAGGTATTTTTTCTCAGCAGCTGGTCACGGTTCTCAGCAGCACGGACTATCACGGTCCGTAGAAAAGTTTGACCGGATCTAGGAGATTTTTCACTGTTTTCGTGAAAACAAGAAATTCCTGGTTCAAAAACTAAGTATATAAAAATACAATAAATAAAAAAAAAATTAATTTGAATTCTGAAATTTTGAATTCAAATTATGTTTTCCGCAATCACGAACTGAGACAGGACCCTACTCATTGGAGTTATTGTTTCTAGAGATGGCTCCTGCCCCCCCCCCCAAGCCTGCCTCTCCTCCTGGGCGGTTACGTGTGTATAGCTGTGTGTGTGCGTAGACCTGTGTGTATGCACGTAGGCGTGTGTGAGGGTATGTGTGTGAAGTCGTGTGTGTGTATGTGTGTGAATGTGCGTGTGTGTAGGATATGGACGCCTCCTGCCAGGAGAAGCGGATAGCTCAAAACCGGAGCTGCCGCGTCGCGCCGCCAGCAGAGGACGGTGGGCGGTGGTGCTGCATAGGCTTCTGGTCCAAGTTGAAAGAGGCACGGACACCAAAAACGGTCAAATGAGAACAATAAGCAATCGTGATTGCTCAAAAAAAACAGATTAAAAAAATAGGATAAGCAGATAAATAGGGGAGAGTTTTTAGTAATGGGACGGCGGGAGGAATGGGACAGCATGCATGCGGATATAAAATGCGAAAAAAATATTTTCTGCTTCTCCAGCAGAAGTGGCAGCTTTCGACTGTTGCTTTATAATACTCAACTTCACCTGCTTGAATCGACTCTTGCAAAAAATAACTTTTCATACTTGATTTCGGCATAAACGCAGCTGTCCCATTCCTCCCCTCGACTCATTTATCTTAACTCTCCCCCAAATAAAATTTAAAAAAAAATATTTGTTTGTACGATACTAATTCACTTTATTTTGCGATTAATTTTTAGAATTTTCTGTTTTTTTATTTATTTTAAGCATAAATATTAGGGTCAGTTTAGTCAAACGGAAACAGAAATTAAATACAAATACAAATACAAAAGTGACGACCAGCAACAGGCTCTGGGCCCAGCTAGACTGGTCCTAGTCAATTTACAATCCCCAGTGAAGATCAATGGCCCTCTTAAAACTATCTACTCCCTCGCTCATTACCACCTCTTCCGGTAAGCTGTTCCAAGGTTCCACTACCCTGCTAAAATAATAATTTTTCCTAATATCCGTGTTAGCCTGAGATTTAAATAGCTTAAAACAATGACCCCTTGTCCTGTTTTCAGTGCTAAACTTCAGCCCCGTAACATCTTTCGTTTTAATAAATTTAAACAGCTGAATCATGTCCCCTCGGTCTCTTCTTTGCTCAAGACTGTACATTTTTAGCCTTCTAAGCCTGGAATCATAATCTAAGTGAGAAAGTTCAATATTTAAGCTTGAGATCTTTTCATTCCTTTTGGATAAACCGAGAGTTGTATTGCGTCCAAGACTACTCTCTCAGAGTAACTGGGTATGGAACGTTTTACTTTATGACTTTTGTTAGCGGATGATAAGTTTCCATTAACCCCAGCGTGTTTCCATTTACTTCAGAGACTAGAGGGTAAATGGAAACAGTGATTTCCCTCCCCATATGGATGATATAGGTAGATAATCGTCATATACACACTCAGTTTATAAAAAAGTTTTACATCTACGACCCATACGTTGCATGTGACCCACTGAATCAATAAAATATAATCTAAAATCATTTAAAAAGAAAAATCAAACAAAAAACTAAACCAGGCACTAAATTTGTGCAAAATAAGTGTAATTTACATCAAAATTTAATCTTTCGAAGTAGGAAGAATGGCAAACTTAGTATAGTTCTTTTCATTTATCTCTGAGTACAGCATGACTGGGGTAGGTAGAAGCACTCAAATTGTACGCCAAAAATAGCAGCGAAGGTGAAATTCATAACTAAGTTTTCATCAATCTTCCACATGATAAATTAAACCGAAAACAGTAATTTCGCATTTGTAGAATTGTAAGAGAGAAAAATGTTTCACTAAACTTTAAAAAACATTCTCAATGTCTTCTAAACAATGCCTAGTCTCCATTCACTAATAGTTTAGTTAAAAGTCATCACAAGCGTGGTAGTAGACTTTGTTTCTCGCTATCTCATGTTTTTTTTTCTTTTTTTAAATCAACCCTACTTATCTTTACATTTAGTTACTATTTTAAGGAAATCGCGATAACAATCTTGCAATTAACGTAACAGTTCTTTGACTCCTGTTTTGCTTTTCTTTTCTTTTCTCTTCCTTTTACAAAAAAAGGAAGTATTGTATTCGCGAATAAATTTTCACTCAAAAATCGACCTTAATTTCCATTTTGATCACACCCGAATGAATTTTGAGGGTTTTTTTTTTTTTCGACGTGACCACACGTGGATAAGTGCCTAAGAACGTACAGACACGCAAAATATCCATTTTGACGATTCCAGAGTTAGTTACAACGAGTTTTCTCGTGACGTCTGTATGTACGTATGTATGTGCGGATGAGCGTATGTATGTCGCATAACTCAAGAACGGTATGTCCTAGAAAGTTGAAATTGGGGTAGGTAGACTCCTAGTGCGGTCTAGTTGTGCACCTCTCCTTTTGGTTGCATTCGGGTGTTTCTAGGGGGTCTTTTGCCCCTTTTTGGGGGAAATCATTGTTAATTTAGATGTAAACTCAAGTGGTGTTACAATTTGGCGGTCACTTAGCGATATATCGCCAGTCTTTTGGTCGCCAAGTTTTTTTCGCCAACTGGGCTACAAATTTGGAGATTTTTTTTTTTTTTTTGACCAATCACGATTGCTTATTGTTCTTATTTGACTGTTTTTGACGTTCCTATCGTTTTATTTTCCCACCGTCACCCTCTGCAGCACCACCGTCGACCGGGTCCTCACTATGCTGCACCTATAGCGAAAGCCGTCTCCAGGTTGCATCCATGTCCTACACACACGCGCATACATACACAACTACATACACACACGAACACACACACACACAAACACATACACACACGCATACATACAGACACTTACACATACACACACAAAAAACATACACACACATAAACACAACTACCCACACATTTATGCCTGCACACAGACACAAACATATATGCCTGCACACACATACACATACCCCCTACACACAAACACACATACCCCCAACACACAAACACACACGCCTACATACACACACTCGTGATTGCGAAAAACATAATTTGAATTCAAGATGTCAAAATTCAAATTAATTTTTTCCTTTTTTTTTAAATCTGGTTTCAATTTGGCCACTGTTGGTGATACAGTGAAACCTGTGTAAGTTGACCACTTGCGGTGCAGTACTTTGGTGGTCAACTTAGACAGGTGGTCAACTTATAAAGGGGGTAATGATTTTTTTTTTTTTTTTTTTTGGAATTCTTGCACCATGACACCTTTTGTAATTCTTGCAATTGACACCTACTCTTTCTGTTTAACTCACTTTCATTGTTTAGCATTACTTTGAAACAATCATTTAAGATGTTATTCAAATATTTTTAGAGATTATTTTCCCAGAATGACGTATAATGTGCCGTGCAAATTTAAAATTTCAGTAAATTGATTTAAAAAAAGCCTTATTGTTTATGAAAAGTTACTCATTTTATATTAATAGTTCCTAAAAATTTATAGCTAATCAAAAATTACAAATTTTTCGCTTAACAACAGAAAAAAAAAAAACAAGTTTGGAGAATAAAAGGGTTCTTAGTAGTTTTCCCATGTGGTTAAACTCAAAAGGAGGTTTAGTTATGCTGCTGTTTCATTTAGTTGGAAAAATGCTGGTCTGGCATCAGAAATATTCTTGGAAAGCTCAAAATAATAATAATAATAAAAAATAATTTGCTAAATAAAATTTAAAAAAATAAACCAAGTGGTCAACTTACAAAGGGTTTTTTACAATACTCCAAACCAAACTTGGTGTTCATTAGTGGTCAAGATAGACAGGTGGTCAAGATAGAGAGGTGGTCAAGTTACAGAGGTTTTCCTTCATTATATAAGATAGGACTAATTCCGTTCCTGACAAAAGCGGTCAACATAGACAGGTGGTCAACTTACAAAGGTGGTCAACTTTACAGGTTTTACTGTATTTGGAGAATAAACCAATTGAATCACATTAAAATTACCAGTAATGGGAAAATGACATTAAATTGGAGTAAAAGGAAGTCATGTGATGCACACATCAGCACGTTTGTAAAAGTAATCCATTCAAAGAGCTGACATTAATTTCTATAGTTAAGTATCTAATACATGAGACAGTGAGCATTCCCCCACCATTGTTTTTTCTCTCGGGAGAAATTTACTCTCAAGTTCAAACAATTGTTACAGTAATTCAAGGAAAGAAACAGAAGAGTTCTATAATTTATCTCGACTTGTTTCGAGTCAACACTTGCGAGTGTAGAAAGAGACGTTAGGAATGGAATACGAATATCTCAAGAGCCCAACGAGGATTAAAGCTGTTAAGTGCAGAGTAGTGATCGATGCACTCTTTTGGAATTCCAAATCGATGTCAGACCAACCAGTAGAATTTCATTACGTTTAAAAAATTCGATTTCTTCTCGCTTTTTTGAGGAGTTGGAATGCTGAATTTAACGGAGTAAATTTGAAGCTTAAGCGCCAAGTAGAAAATCAAACTTAATACGTGGCAGAACGATTTAAATATTTTTTCTACTGCTGATCATCGTATTTTATCACTAAATTTAAGGGGGTCCGGGACACATTTTGAAATTTTTTTTATTATATACTTTAGAGTTTTGAAATTTTTTGCACTGATTCACCATTTATTTAATAAGCAAAATCATAACATAAATATGAAAAAAAGAAAATTTTTTATTTAAATTTAATTATTTTTTTTAATAAAAAAATGGGGTTGCTTTAAATTGCTATAACCCAAAATATTCTTAAACAATTTTCAATTTTTTTTCAATGAATTACGCACAAATATCTAAGCTTTAATTTTTATTCGGCGATTTTAAAAATATTGATTCAATAAAAAATAAAAAATATTTGAAGAAAAATTTCGAAAAATTCGAAGATACTTTTTTTTTTAAAAAATCGTAATTTTTGCAGTAAACGTTTTTTTCAAATTCGACGAATAAAATTTAAAGTAAACTGTTTGAAAAAGATATGCTCCAAGTTTCATTACTTTATCTTTATCGGTTCCTGACTTATAAGAGTTTGAATGCAAGAAATCGGGAAAAATTGCATCATGGAGAAAAACGCGTTTGAAGTTTTAAAGTTAAGTACATATTAGTTAGGTGCATGAAACAAAAATAATTATATCTTTCGTTCTATTTAAGATAGAAACAAGATTCAAACCTCCTCTTAAGCAGAAAAACACGGAGTAATTTTTTACATGATAAAAAAAAATTGCAAAATTTGACGATTTTTGTGTCCCGGACCCCCTTAAAGTAGGAAGATTTAAGATGTAACATTCCTTTTAATCTAAAAATGATTTATTTTTCAAATGCATTCAAGTTAACGCAGAAAACTAGGATAAAATCTAGTAATAATTAAATGATGATCAACAACGTTTTGACACACAAAATTAGCAGATTGCAGTAATCTGCTAATTTTGTGCGTCAAAGCATTGTTGATCACCATTTACTATTCCGCACAGAAGTATTTATTTACTTCTTAGTAATAATTACTTTCAAAGTTTTTAATTCTGAGATGTTTTGAAGGAAAAATAAACCTTTCAATAATTTAAAAAAGGAGAAAAAATTTAGTTAACTGAAGAGAAGCCAAGAACAATGACGCATAAACTACTTTTGCGAAAACTAACAGAGCAAAAAAAAAAAACCTCTTATACAGCAATAAACTGACAATGATTGACGAAACAACCCCTTTTCCCCGTTATCATCATTCACAATTTTCAAATCACCAAGGACGAAGAATTTCTTCAGCCTCATTCAAACACTAAGATTTGCTACTTTTAGTTTACAATTCACTCAAGCGAAATTCTTTATTTCTTTTGAACACTGGAAACTTTCTGGGGAGTTTGCACCGCTTTCAGCAGAAAATATATAAGTCACATAGTTGCTGGTATTCAGAAAAAAAAACCCTTGAAAAACCGGGTTTTTGAATTCCTTATTTCGAGAGAGAATGCTTCGCACGGGTCAGCTATAGTCAATTTATACGAAAAGGGCACACCCATTTTTTACTTTCATCTAAATTAACTATCTTTAGAGGATAATAATACACATTGGGCGATGCTAAAATAATGATTTCCAAACTATGTTTCAAATTTCTAAAAATACGCCTACCAAGTACAACGAGTATGTAATTTTATTAGCTGGTTATTATTTCTAAAGAGAAAATGTAATCTCATTACGTATAAAAATTTGAGAAAGGATTTTGGTTTGGATACTTTATTTAATGATACTTCATATTAAAAGTAAATACATAGTTTTAAAACATTAGCAGTTATTTCTCGTCCTCCTTCCTCCAACCCAAAAAATAATGAAGCATGAATTTTATGTTTGGGACAACGGATATAAATGAAATAATTTTTTTAAAAAACCGCAACACAAACACGTTAATAATACTAGAAGCAACTGGAAAATCTGCATAATGCATCAATGATTTACGCAGGGTAACACAGAAAATTTGCAGAAATTACTGAAAGGAATGTAGTTGATTGGCAAGGAAAAGAAACAAACACCGAATTTAACTTCCACAAAAACCAGAGCAGACTTCAATATAAATTCCTAAATAGGAACTTGTTTCCAAGCTTTGCTTCAAGCTGAAAGAAAAGTTAGCGAAACAACATTAAGCCCTTAAAAGTGATAAATTCTAACTCTTTAGACAACTTTTGAATACAAATAGCTATAAAGCATTTCTTGAAATTTAATGCAGCAACGTCTCAATTTTACTTCAGTTCTTAGAATTGTTTTAATATTAAAATAGTTTACGAACTACAAATGGTATCACAGGAACAAGACAAAACTGTGTTTAAAACCTTCCTTCCAAAAACGCTTTAAAAAGCAAACAAAACACAATTCCGTCACTCAGTTTTTGATAGCCCATCACTTCCCGAAGAATTCAATTTATTTTATATAATGACTGATAGACGTTTTGAAAGCATTAGTGTAATTTGAGATGTTTGAAGACTGACAACACTCTTCAACTTTCCCAAAACATTTATTTCAGACATGAAGAGCACAGGGAATAATGACACTATATGAGGCAGTGAGAAGCAAAGGGATGCAAGTGGACTATTTTAAACTTCAAGAAAAATGCGTTTAAAGATCAGAACCTAGGTAGGCTTTTTTTTCTAAATCATGCTGTACAGCAGCACCTACCAGGGCTACTAGCACCATCTCTTGCCCCAAGGCAGAGAAGAGGTTCATCTACCAATTTGTACTGGTTATCTCCAAATTTTAAATTTTGCCACTTGCATCTCTTTGCTTCTCACTACCTCATATGTAAGTAGACAAAGGTTATGTAGTTTTAGAAAAACATGTAACTCGGGGTTGTAAAAGAAGATGAAGGGTGTAAGACAGTGAGAGTTTCACATTTTGGCAAAATATATAAACAAGGCTGCACAATTTATCTTACTTCATAACTGAAACGCAAAGTAACATTCAATGGCAGATAGTATTGTTCGTCAACAAATAAATCACGGTGTTTCAGATAAACGTTTCAGAACTCCTAAGAGGGGTAGGGTGCATCCTGACGACTCGAAATCACATAGCAACGTGGTGTCGGAATTGCTTTCCCGACTCAAGAAATTTGAGATATGCCGGGAGTATTCCTGACTGTTCGGAGTTCCATGCGCCGGAGATGTGAGGTGTGCATTGTAGCCGGTTGAAAAAACTTCGAGCTCTAACTCAGACACATTTATTTTTTTACTCGGACACATTTGCACTTTTTTCTTTTTTACATGTATTATTAAAAAATTTTTTACTTACGGTCTCTCTTTTTCTTTATGGTGCTTCTGTGTACATCACCGCATAAGGAAAGCATTTCCGACCCTACATTGTCTTATAATTTCGAGTCATCATGATGCACCCTACCCATCTTAGGAGTTCTGATACGTTTAACTGAAACACCCTGTATATTTAGTTTTAACAATGACTACTCGTAAAAAATAAAACTAATAACAATAATAAGACGAAATTTTGATTGGAAAAAGAAAAAAAAAAACATGAAACCTGGCGAAAAAAGAAAAGAAAAAACTAATTTTTCATAAAATTCAACTGTAATAGGATTGGATTAAATGCCAGCCAATATTTAACTTTTTAAAAAGGAAACCGAAAGACAAGATATTTAAAAAAAAACTTTTAAAATAAAACACTAAGATTATACACATTTCTACGGCTCATAAAGATTTGAAACTCCATTGATATATTTCTTTAATTGCAGCAACAAAAAAAGAACACATTAAGATCCCAATCAAAATCTTAAACAATCTTCAACAGTTTAGAAATTCTTTCTCTTCGCTAAATCTCGATTTTAACTTTCAGCGAATACATTAAATCCTGCGATACAATAAAAGCTCATACTTTACTCGCAAGCTCATTTCTATGATAATTTTTTTAAAAAGAAGAGATTATGAAAGACATAAAATTTGTAAAAAGTTATTTCAACTTAAGAATGGGATCTCTTAAGCTGATTTAAAAGGAGATGGATTTCTTTTGTGAAACGAAATTGATATCACAATAAAGAAATCGTTTCTTCAAATGATTGACTTTATCTGTACAATGATGTTAAACATGATTTTTTGCTCTTTTCTCAGCCTCTTGTTGTCTCTGTCTCCTCTGTAAGGTGTTACCTTGGAATTTCATCCTTTTCAAGACTGCAGACTATTAATTAGTTAATGGATACTGCCTCTTGACATTTAAAGGGCGTTAACTTTGTTTAATCGAAGGAAAAGTATAATCGCGTTTAAAACTGCCCTTAAACAGTAATTTAAGCTTTTTTTTTAAGCGTCTGGTGTCTAGTAAATAGTCAATCAGAGAAATTTTGATTATGTTTTTTCTATTTTTAACAGCTCCACTATAATTTTTAATAACGTGTCATCTACTGGCATATGAAGCTGAAGAAAACTCTCGAAGTATAGCTGCTCAAATAAAAAAACCATCTTTATTAATAATAAAGCTGAAAGTCTGGATATCGGGACATCTAGATGTCTGGATCTCCGTGACGCGCAAAGCGCCTAGACCGTTCGGCCGATTTTCATGAAATTTGGCTTAAAATTAGTTTGTAGCATCGAAGTGATTTTTCGAAAATTCGATTTTTTTCTTTTTCTATTTCAATTTTAAGAACATAGATCTGGCATTCCTAACGTAACCCAGAATATTAAAAAAATAATAATAATAATTTGAATTTTGTCATCTTGAATTCAAATTATGTTTTTCGCAATCACGAGTGTGTGTTTGTATGTGTGTGTGGGGGGCGGGGTATGTGTATGTGTGTAGGCATGTGTGTTTGTGTCTGTGTGCAGTCATGAGTGTGTGGGTAGTTGTGTGTATGAGTGTTTGTGTGCGTGGGGGCGGGGTATGTGTATGTGTGTGTGGAAGCATATGTGTTTGTGTCTGCGTGCAGGCATGAATGTGTGGGCAGTTGTGTGTATTTGTGTATATGTGTAGGTGTCTGTATGCATGCGTGTGTGTATGTGTGTAGGGGTATGTGTGTGTATGGTGGTGTTTGTGTATGTGTGTGTATGTGTTTGTGTGTGCGTGTGTGTTGGTGCGTGTATGTATGCGTGTGTGTGTGTAGGATATGGACGTAACCTGGAGACGGTTTTCGCTAGAGGAGCGGCATCGTGAGGCCGGCCGACGCGAGGGGTGGTGCTGGCAGAGGGTGGCGCCGCACAGGTGGGAAAAATGATAGCACGCCAAAAACAGTCAAATGAAAGCAATAAGCAATCGTGACTGCTCAAAAAAAAAAAAAAAAAATTGAAAGTAATTCAAATCGTTTTTAAGTAAACATGTGTAATCTAAGGTTTTATGGAATTTTTAAGTCAACAAAATTTTAAAAAATCATTAAAAAAAAAACTTCTTAATTATAATGTAAAACATTATTCACACAATTTAACGAATATTGTAACATTCCTAAATTTCATTTCAACAAGAAGAACTGAAGGCGAGATCACTTACATTTGTTTTACATGATTAAACTAATGACATTAAAAGCGACGGGAGTGAAGATACTTAAAAGGAGTTTGTATGACCCAGTTATTTAGGTTAGGAATTTAAATCTTTTTTTATTTTTGAAGAGGAAGCTTAAGAAAAACCAAAGGCGATGCAATAAATATAGCTGAAGGACAATGAAGACACTTAGCATGTTTCAACTAATTAGAATGTGAAATGTTCACGATTGACCGGAAATTAATAAATGAATAGATTAACACTCTGCTATGAAACAATATTTTTCAATACATGGAAAAAGGACAGCGAGAATATGTACATTTCTTTTGCGCGTTTAAATTTATAAACTCAAACCGTAGAGAATAGAATGACCTAGTTGCTTAGGTTAAGAATTCATATCCTAGTTCTTTGTTTTCCAGGCGGCAACTTATGAAAAACGAAAAGCGCTTCACCGTGGATAACGATGGAATCCAAAACGACTGAAGGACATATATTCAACAAAACCAACAGCAAAAGGAGAGGATGAAAATTCCCGTCTCAGAGTTATGCTTCAAAGACAGCTGTAGGCGTGTTTTGAGGCGAGAATTTAAGGTTAAATATGCTAACATCTGTGGCACTTCTCATCTTACATAAATAGTAGCTTTAAAAATGCCAAGATGGAACCAGTACGTGAGATGGGAACAATCTTCAAAGGAATGTTTTGCATTTCTCAAGAATAACATTCAAAGAACTCGAAGAAAAACGGTTTATACCTCAAAGGGATATTTGGCTATGTCATACCGGAAATTTCCCACACCATTCGCAATAATTATTATTTTAAATAGTTAATGGAAATTAATACTGAAAAAAGCTTCAATTTAAAGTTCTTACCTTAACGAATGAACGATTTAATGTTCTTTTAAGGAGGAGAAAAAAATGTCATACAATTCAAACTTGTAACGAGGCAGTAGGGATTTTAGGTTAATTACTTTTCCCTATTCATGACAGATCACCACATAACAAAAATGGCAATCTCGTAAAGAACTACAATATCCTAAAAATAGTGTCACTCAATTTTAGATCCGATTATTCCTAAATAAGGAAGTTTTAAGTTTGAACGACTTGACTGCCCAAGGTAAAAACTAGTTCAAAATGAAACTTTTATATTTTGTGAAACAGGAGTTTCTTTGGTAAAATATGTTTTGATCGCATTCATTATACAGCTTTCGAGTAGTTTTATTTTAAACCAGCGCGATACCCGCACGGCTTTGACCGTAGTAGAAACTCAAAAGGCGTTTGGTTCGCCTGTATATTTACAAATAATGAATGATGAATTTCTCGCCAATATGGCTATGTTCATTTGCTCGCCTACGTTACGGTTCCACGTTATGATAATTTGGTAATTTACTCTTCCATGTTGTGATAATTTGCAGGGAAAAATGTTTTTTTAAAATTGGAATAGAAAGAGAACAAAATCGAATTTTTGAAAAATCGCTTCAAGGTGCTCACTCCCATGCTAGAAACTAATTATGTGCCAAATTTCGTGAAAGTCGGCCGAACGGTTTAGGCGCTATGCGCGCCACAGTGATCCAAACAGAGATCTGGACAGAAATTCAGATCCTTTCAGCTTTATTATTAGTAGAGATAAAGATAGTTTCCACATTTCTCGCGCATGAGACACATATCGTTGTGAGGAAAAAACAACAAATTTCTATTTACAATAAAATAATATACTACCTTTATCAGAAATCTTATCACTCACGTCAAATACTGATGCAAGAATCATTACGATTGTACATTAAAAACTTAGTTGTACGTTCAACCTTAATTCATTCGTATAGATAATTTAAGGAGAAAGTTAGATCCACAACCTAATCACTCATTTTATCAAAAATTTTAATCTGTTGCATATTTTCTTTTGACGTGAAGTTGCGATATTTAAGAGAAAAAAAAGGGGGGGGGGTGGATAGTTTGTAATGCGTCTATATTTTTAGTCCTCCTTATGAAGCCTCGAGATTCTATTTTTTCCCCGTTTTTGGGGCAATAGTTTTTACGCAGCTAGCAATAATATGGAGCTTGATTGAGTGTTTTCAAGAACGAATATTAAATGAAGCATTTCCAACAAAAAAAAAAGAAAGAAAAGAAAGAGTAGACGGAAAGCTCCAGTTCTGAATGAAAATTTATTTTGTAGTTGACTCTCTTAACATTAAGTGTTTGAAGTTGAATACTAAGTGTTTGTTGTTCTTTATAAAATAAAGTGTTTGAAGTTCAGGTTACATTATTAAGGCGGTGATTTGTCAGTTCAAATAAGAGCAGAGTCATATCACGTCTGGGTCAGAAAGAAATTCAATATAGAAAATAAATAAGTCTAAAGTTACAATACAGCTAAATTAACAACTATTAACCAACAATGAGCGTACGAATAAATAACAAGAAATTCAATAATTAACAAAAATAATAAGAATAATAAAATAAAAATAGTTGAACAAGAAATCATTGCAAGCACCCCAGAACGAGAGAAATGCAGAATCAAAGATAAGCCTAATATTTCATGAAACGGGCAAAAATTAAAATAATAAAACACTTATTAGTAATAATTAATAAGTCTTTGTTTTATTATCAAATTATTACACCTGAGTTTTCTTTTTTGAAGCTGGACGCTCTAACGTGTTCGTAGAAGATATTGAATACAATGGAATTAAAATATAAGAGAAATAATCTGAAACGAAAAATGAAAACATAAATTACTGCAGTTAAGAGAAAAAAAATGTCAATATTAATGCATAACGAAGAAGACCATGTCAGAGCAATTTTAGTCAACTCAAAACGTAATTCAAATAAAGGATTTATTTTCTACAGACGCAATTAAGCTATTGAAACTGCACTTCTTATAGAAAATAAAATAGATGGCTAGATCGATAAAAATGTAGTTTAAGCTATTTGAAATGTAAATGAGCCACAAGGGCAACCCTTTCCCCTTCGATAGAACTGAGCCTATCACGCTAAGATAATAATAAGACGTCTTGACATTCTCTGAGTAGTACTACAGCTCCTTACCGCTCACAAGTTACAACTGATGACGAGAACATAAAAGAAAGAATCGTTTCATAGAACTATTTCGAACATGTCCAATTAAAGGGCGTTACTTTTTATCAAGAGAGCGTAAAATGTGTAGTTGTCTCTTCAGAGCTGCGTAATTTTATGGAGAAAATCTCTGAAGATTTTAAAATAATCGAGAAAGATTGCGTATTTAAGACATTCGTATAATTAGATTGTTTTTGAACAATGTGCCCTGTTAGTAGAGAGGAAAAATTATACGAAATTTATGCTTATTTGCAATGTTTAGGGAGTGCATACATTTTGCATTGATTCTCCCCACAGGGAAGACAAAGGGCTAAGTATTGTGTCGATTTAATCTTTTGTAAACATTATAATATTTTTTTCAATAAAAAGAAATGTATCAATAACTTAAGAATTCTCAAACTCTGGAACCTTGCGCAGGATTTGTTGGACTCAAACGCTACCTTAACACGAGCATAGAGTTAATTTTTTTTCTCCCCCTTCATATAAAATCTATTTTCGACCATTTTGTCTAAGAATATTATGATCAGGGTTGGCAAGTTTCTGCCGAGGCGGTTAAAACCACTGGTAGAAACCGGTTAAAACCGGCATGGCAAAAACCACTTTCTGCCACTTTGCGGCAGAAACTGGCAAAAACTCACAAAATGAAAAGTTAATTCTTGATATACAACAGAAAATGCATGGAAAAAATAATTAATTGCTAACCAAAGTACTGTAATTTTATTACAGAATTATCACAATTCAAAATCAAATGTTACATTGTTTGGACCCTGCAATTGCCTATTAGAAAAGGTGGTTTCAAAAATCTAAACAGGTTCTCAATTTACATGAGAAGTTTTAGAATATTCTTAAAACAGAAGAGCTAGCACACAATGCATCAAGGAGCAAGCAATGTTCGTGAAACTTTTATCTATTATTGTATAACTGGTCCACCATGTAGTAACTGGGGTTGTGGTAAAAATTTGACTGGAAAAATAAGTTGAGAAATGGGGCCAATTTGTTTTGCAAAGCTCTGACATTAGGTACAAAATTTAGGCAAGTAAAATCCTGGCACTTTCGTCTTGAAGCACATGACATGATAGTTTCAATCACGAACAATTTAGAGGAAGCATATAAGTGAGCAAATTACAATCAGTAATGCCTGTTTGATTCTGTATGTCACTCCTCTTTCCTAAGCACCCCTGCATGATTTTTTATCCTTTGTTAAATTAATCCAAATGCTACAAGCCATTACAATTGAAAAGTTCCCTTTCTGAACTAAATCAAGGGTACTAGCATGGGATTTTATTTTTTTTAAATGATGAAATGTTTAGTTTTTTAGTTTACTTAAACAAATATCATTTACTAATTACTTGAGTTATTAGAGACATTTTTAAGTTTTTGCCAGTTTCTGCCGGTTTTTACCGGTTATAACCAGTTTCTGCCACTGGCACGGCAAAAACTAGTTTCTGCCGATAGAAAGCCAACCCTGATTATGATGGTTTTTATTAGTGTCAGCTGCCGTAAAAGGAAACATGTGGTAAATGGAAATACTCTTTTAACACATGTGGTACTTTTTGAAACTGAAATGTTAGTGAGTGAGGACAAGGTAACGCGTAAAAGAGATTCAGTTAGTTTCGCGTGTTTCCAAGCAATTGTGTAGATGCCATCATTGTTTGAAAATGACTAAAAATAGTTGTTTCTTAAAGAATAATGATCTTACATTTTCCTCTTTAGCAGGTCTACAAATGCGACTGAACTGGTTTAAACTGCAGTTAACTCCCGATTATCCGCAGGCAGATTATCCGCGGGGCGGGTTATCCGCGAGTCAATCAACAATCAGGGACAGGTATTTTCGCTGTAAAAAGCAAATAACAATGGCTGTTTTCTGTCAAAAATTTGTAAATTTAAACTCTGTTGTTCTTGAAATACACCGCCAGTTCAGTAATTCCAGCCGAGGACTGCAGTTTCGTGCTTATAAGCACTCATCAGCCCGGCATAGGAGTGACTGAGCTGGAGGTGGAAAATCTCTTAAGGAAGCCAAGAGTGTCAAACAAACTGGTAGCTAATACAGAATTAGCACTGACCAGAGGAGTGACTGAAGCAATGGTTCAGTTCAACTCACATATTGAAGGCAAGGCGGGTATATTCAGTAAGTTACCGCCCTATAGCCAGGGCTAAGGCAGAAATACATGAAATACGAAACTGCAGTCCTTCGGCTGGAATTGAATGAAATGGCGATGTATTTCAGGTATTTCTGCCTTAGCCCTGGCTATAGGGCGGTAACTTACTGAATAAATCTTTTGTTCTTGTTTCATTCATTTATTTTTTTGTGCTTTCTTCATCGTACATACATTAGTTCTTTATTGATGTTAAATTCTGTAGTGCAAAAATACAAATGTTTTTACTGTACTGTATACAGTTTCACTGTTTGAAAAAAAAATATTATGCATCAATACAGCTAAGATATTGAAGAAAGACAATTTTTACTTTATTTGTACCTCATTTTAGCCTTTTGTGGTTTATCCGCAATTTTTATTATCCACGGCACTTGGGCCACCTAATTCCGCGAATAATCGGGAGTTCACTAGTTTTAAAGGTTTCTGAAAACATTTACATAAAAATTTCACCTTTTAGCTATTTTTTCATGTGCATTTAAGATGTTTCTAACCAGGGGCAGTTAAGGTTTTCTAAACTAATTGTTTGTAGTGCAATTACCTACCTACACGATCCTCAAGGGGAAATACACGGGTTCTGTCCATTCACCTTTAGTCTCTGGGGTAAAAGGGAATATGATTTCAATCACTAAGTAACAGTCAAAGTTCAAGTTTTCATACCCAGTTACTTACAGAGAGTTTAATCTTGGACACAATGCACAAAACTTTGTGTTTCAATTCATCCAAAAGAGGGGGGGGGGGACCTCAAGTTAAAACATTGAAATTCTGTTTCCATTTACCCCAACTGACCCCAAAAAATATTAATGTTATCCACATTGAAACTGTGTAGTTTAATTTAAAACAGCGTAAAAATGTAACAAGTCAAAGAGCTTTTTCGAAGAAATTTTTCGTGTGCAAAATAAGCAGTTAAGGGGAAAACCTCAGCTCTTTAGTATTTAAAGACTATTTACAGTAGAGACAGTGAAAGGTGTTGCTTTTTCCGGAATATCTCTACATACTGTGCTCTACATACTTCCGCAAATGTTTTTAAGGGGTTGTCTTCATATTAAAATGAGCATCAACTTTAAAATTTTCACTGACAACCCAGCTTTTTTCTCACATACTTGTAATCAAAATCATCATTTCCCTTAGTGTGAAAAAATTCGTGTAATTTAGTCCAACCGTTGCTTCAATTAAATTGTGAACATAATTTAGAAAAAAGTAAACTTGATAAATGCTCCAATTTGTATCACTAAAAAATACGGACCTTCGGATGTAGAACAATTAGATGGTGCGAACATGTATTACCCCCCCCCCCCCCGGCACCTCAAATAAATAAATAAATAAATAAAATGAAGGAAATAACAGCATACATGCTTTTTTTAATTAAAAAATGAGCATGAATAAGGTCTTAATTGGTGACTCATAACGCTCTCCGATTTCATACTACTAACATAGAGATGATAATAAGTCGGACCCCGGTTTAACAAAACTCTATTTAACGAATTTCGCGACTAGGCGAAGTTTTCTTTTTCCCCGACTAAAATAAAGGCAGAAAATCCCTATTTACCGAATAATAAACCCCGAATTAACGAATTATTTCAACAACCTTTTTTTTTTGTTAATTTGAGTTAGGAAATATTAGATTGTTTTCCAAATGATACATCCATCTTGTCTGCAGCAGAAAAAGACTTTTCTTCGAATCAGCCATTTTAAACGGGCGAGGGGGGCAACGAACGAATAGCGATTAGGCGATAATGAAACTTCCATTATAACTTACTTTTTGCAATGCTTAACACGGCCTAGAAACTGTAAAAACATATCTCATGCAGCAGGCTGTAACACAGTATTTTTTTCTCTCCATAAAATCAAAAGAGAACCACTTCGAATCAATTATCACGGAAATTGTAAACCATCTACTACTCAGTACTTTAAAGTTTCAAATTAACTAATGTGCAATAAGTCGCGAAATGCCGAATAAAAAGTCTACACTTGCTAATCATGGATATTTTTGTGCAGTTGCTTATAAGGGCTTTTAGACAAAGTAAGTGCATTTTTTTTTCTCACCCCGATATTATGAATAGCCTCGATTTAACGTATAAAAGTTTCGGTCCCGATGAATTCGTTAAATTGGGGTCCGACTGTACATACCCTTTTGACGGAAAACAAGTTATACATGCATAATTTTGCACTTCCAAACTAGAAAAATTAAAACTAATTTACATTATGTATTGTAAAATAAATAACATGGTTGATATTGCGATGCAAAAATGCTATGCGTACACAATAAAATTCTATGCTACATATTTTAAAGTAACAATACACATTTAATTGTCCTTTATGAATAAAATCATGTGGGCATAAAGTAGGAAGTAACGCAAGTAAATTATGTCCTCAGGACAAACAAGGGATAAAACGAGAACGAGAGACGAAAAAGAGAAACAAATTTTAAACGATCACATTGAATTACATGATTTAGGAGAGGCCTACCAAGAAATATAAAGAAGCTCAAGAAGTTAGTTCGATCAAATGTGACAAGACGGAAATCTAATTAAACCTACGCACATTAAAATATACTAATAAGCTTCGATTTAGTCAGAATTTTGAGCGTGTAAACAATTTCCGTTATTTGCGATATAATTAGAGATTTGATTTTGAAATTAAATGGAGTAAATTGATTATTTTAAGTACAAAGCAGCAGAGCCCCGAAGGCTACTTCATCATATTGGTTAATTGAAAAATTTTGCTGGTGCAGAGATCGAAATATAAGTGCTTTCAATGGCGGTGAAGGAAATATACTTTTAACATTTTGGCGAAGAAGCTCACGAGTCAGTTATACAGAAAGTAGCGAAAAATAAATCACTTAAGCGACGTTATAAGTATCAGTAAAATTTGAAGGACTGTATTTATGCAGGTTCAAAAATTTTAATCATACGTTAAAACAGTAAAAAAAAAGTTCATCAATAAATCAAATGAGCAAACCACACAATCCCTCAACTCAAAACGCTACCTTTTTTTTTTTAAGTTTTCAATACAAAATTATTGAATTTATTAATTATTTCTTAAATTTTGCTTAAATCAGCCAAAAGTTCAACAGTTTATTTTTCGCTGATAGCTGTGGAAAAAATCTTAGACGTGTTTCTAATGCAGTTGATGAAGTATTAAGGAAGTTAAAAAAATGACAATTGAGAAATAATATACAATGAAACCTGTATAAGTTGATAATTTGTTATGCAATACTTTAACGGTCAAATCAAACAAATTGCCAAAACAATGATGACAAAGCATTATTATTATTATTTTTAATGCCTGACAAAGCAGTCAACAAATTTACATGTTTTACTGTCAATGACTGTGCGTAAAGAGATCCTTCTCAACAAATGCAGAAAAGAGAGAGAGGGAGAAGATCATGAAAATTAAACAGCCAGTCGTTAAAAAGTTGGTTGCATGGGAATGTTACTGACGAAATCCAACGTGGTAAGATTCAAACTTCAAAGAAAACAGCAACTGAAAATTTGTGAATTAGTTAATCATTTCTAAACTGTAACATTGAATTAGTTAATCATTTATGAACTATATACTGGTTTAACGGTAGTAAAAAGTTCTCTAAAGATAAAATACCAAACATCAAAATTCCTGTCAAAGATAAATACTAATTTCAACCTAAAATCCGAAGCCAAAGATACTGAATAAGCGAAATGCGTAAAACGATGACTGGCAGGACTTAGACGAGATGTTCAGCAGCGCTAATAATTATCTCAGAAATTAGGTGGGATTAATAGATGTCTCACATATATAAACTCGTGTATAGCAGCGGCCCAAATGCTATAATAAACTAGGAGCGCGAAATGACTGTCAGATGCGACATGGCTTTGACATTTTCCAAGTTGGACATTTCTGGTCCTTTAAATAGAGCACATATGAAGCTCGTTCCCAACTGAAGATTTTGAGAATCATTTCAACAAAGAAAATATTAATGCTTTCTAAGAGTGATGCTGGTGTAACGACCAAAGGACATTTTGTCGTGATTTTCTCTAGTAATGGTTGAAGTGAATATTACAGAATCCCATTTGTTCTACAGTTATTATTGATTTAACGGAATATTCGGCAAGATTTCTCCAAGTTTCGACTAAAATTGTCCATTATGAGTCTGATAGAGAGGTAAGGAATTATTACTTCAACAACGTGAATACTAAAAGGTACTGCTTATGGGGGGAGGAGGGGGAATTATTTATTTGTTATTCACAGATTTAATAAGGTAAGTGTTCCAAATAAGGCCACCCTAAGCTACAGGGCCTAATATCTCGCTAATTCATTGCTCAACTGTCACGAAATTTCTGTACATTCATCAAATGACGCATAAAAAACAAGAAAACAATCACCCTAGATTAAAATTTAAGTTAATATTCCGTTTGACAGCTATTCAATAAAAAAAAGGCTAAACGGCATTATTAAGAACAGGGGTTCCTAATAAGGCCAACTTTGGAAAAACGCCAAAAAGGAATGTTAAACTTAAAAAAAGGGAATTTGTTTTTATTGTCAATATAAAAGAATATTAAACCACATTTGATAAACGCGAAAACATTTTTGAAAATTCCATATTCGCCTCAATGGAAAAGATAAAATGAATCGCCACATTCGTAGCATTAATGAGTCGTTATTTTATGCCTTTTGGTCACTCCTGCGCACATTTCGTGCACAGATGTGCAGCACTGGACCTATTCTCCACTCTACCCTTCGATGTCTTATTAAGGACAACAAAGTCGTAATAATGTCAATCATGGCCTTATTGGGTTGCAGTCTACTTTTCTAGAGTTATAAACTCACAGGAAAAAATACCTGCACAAAGCGACATTTTTCTTTTTAAATTCGTCAACTACATAAATAAAGCTTTGTAGAATAATTAACAACTTTTGTATACTAGTAAGCTACAGTGAACCATGAGGGAACAAAATTTACTGTAAAATAAAAGACAATTTTGACAATTTTTTTTTTTGTAATAACGGTTGCTACGATTTTGCCTGTCTCGTTTATAACACTTGATCATCCGTTGAGCTTCCGAAAGACTATAAAATCACTAGGTAGCGAAATTTTGTTATCCTACATAGCAAAATGGAGGGTTGGCCTCATTGCCCTCCATGGCTTTATATGGCGCACCCACCTTAAACTATGTACTTAAGTATTCCAAAGCCTAACATTATGTTTCTCCGATAACTAGAAACAAAGTTAAAATGTTTATATAAAAAAAAAGCTAGATGCGAAACTTGGGCTTTATTCAGACCTTGCTTATGCTACAACCAATAAACTGAAATTTATCTGAACTGACTTAGGCCACTAGGTCTTGTCAACAGTTTACAAATCTCCCTGTTCATCAGTTAAAATAGCTTATTGTAACTCTTTTCGGTCATTCTCTCAGTGACGACCAATTTGCCAGGGAGGAAAACTGGATACGAGTCTTTATTGTTGCACTCTTTCCTTAAGATTGCTCAAGAGGTTTCAGTATTGGTTTCGGATATTTACCTTCACATACAGTGTCTTCTTTTGTTTTCATTCATACGAGATATACTAGAATTCATCAACACAAAACTTTCCGAAATAGTTACAACCCAAGAAATAATTAATCGGTATTTTCTATAAAATTTATGCTTACTTTATTATACAAAGAATACACAAATAAAGTTTCATTTAATTTCGAGTTCGCGACTCAAGTTTATTTAATTTCAAGTTTCATTTAAGTACGAGGAAATGTTGAAAAACGAAATGATGTAAAATTAAAATACGTCCAGAATCGCATATCAACAATGACAAGAAAAATATTTAAAAAAAATGACTAAGACAGTTTAAAAGATATTTAACGGAATGAAAATAAAAAGAGCTTGCTCTGTTTCGATTTTAAAAAACCACCAGCTAAATTAAGTTACTGAGTAAGTATACTGGGATTAAAAATATTACACAAACAAAATAAAACAAAAAACGTTTTATCTTTCTTTGAATTTATAAATTTTCTCAAGATTATTTCGCGCTCGTACTATTATAAATACTTATATCACCACATGAATTTGCTGTTTTTGGCGAATCGGTAAAACATTTCATGCAAATTCAAAAAAGATTTTAGCAATTGGAGTTACTGAATACTTCAGTTTTTTCTCAAATATTATTCAGCCGAATGCAACTAAATTTTCAGGGTATCTTTAAAAAAATAAATAATGAATGAAATATAGAAAAAAATGATTTATGCAATAAAAAGTTGAAAGTTTCACAAAAGGCAACATTTTTCAACCGCAAAACACTCCAAGTATTACTAAATGGCTAGCAGATGTATTACCTCGCCAAAAGAAGCCTTATATCCGCAATAAGAAACCATGTAAATGACTCTAGAATTATTGGCGCAATGTGTTAACAAAAATACAAGAACGGAACCAAGTGACGAGAAAACTATTCTATAAGTTGCTAAAAAATGAATAGGAAGACAAGGTGTTAGTAATTAACTGAAAATGTGAAGGATAGGGGAAACTAGAGAGGTTTGACCCGCTTTTGACAAATACATATTTCAATTTTCTTTTGACAGAATTTTTTCAAATTGACTTTTTTTGTGTTTTTTTATGAAATCCGTCAACTTCTTACATTTTTATTTTTCATTTAAATAAGATAATTTTTTATTAGTAACTATACAAAAGTGTCCAAACAGGGTCAAACCTCCCCGTTTGAGGGAGGAGGAGGTTTGACTCACAGAGATTATAAAAGTTTTAAAAAATGGTACTGAAATAATTACATATCTAATGAGCTGCTATTACAAGGTACCAGCATTAATTACATCTAGGGAAACCCCATAAATGCTAAACGAATAAAAATTTGAATCAATAAAGATTATGACTGCAAGAAATGTTACAGCCAAATTTTATTTTCAAAGCAACTTTATGTGCCTCTACTGATGATCATTGGATGAGGGAGCTTCACATCTATTTTGGACACAGTTGCAACATCATCTTTTCCAGGACAAAACTGAAGTTGCATGCAACAGATCTTCTAAGAAAATTTATAAAACATTTAAGTTAATTTACTTTTATGAAGAAACCAATATAAAGTTTAGATGGTTAAACATTTTACCTTCGAAGTATAATCACTTACATCGCTTAAGATGTGAAATTATTTTGATTCAGATTCATTGTCTGAAAACAGAACTAATTTTCCCTTTTGTTTGTTTCCTGTTCCGTTTCTTGATTTTGAGATTTCTTTTTTCCATATTGGGCATCTTTTCGATATTAACTTTGGCAGTGGTATCTGAAAACCTTGATTTGGTGCGGTTGCTAGTACATTTGACTCTTCAAGGTCCTTATTTTGTTGATTTTCATATTATAAAACAAAAGGTACTTCAGTTTACGATAAAATAAAAACTAGCTAATAATTGAGGAAAGTAGAGATGGTTGAGTATTTTAAAAAAGGAAGGGGGGGGGGTAAACACTTGAAAAAAGTAAGTTTTAATTGTGTTTAGTTTGGTCGGAATCTCGAAATATAATGCATTAACGTTTAAAAATTGTTAACCATTAAATGAAATTAAATGGGGAGGTTTGATCCGGGTCAAACCAGCCAGAATTGATGTGACTCGAACCTCCCTTAACAGACATTTAGTAAAAAATTAAAAAACACAATTATACAGAAGACCAAAAGTAAACAATAAGTATGCAGTCTTTTAGTACATTAATCTGAGTATACAAATAATTCAATGTGCTTTTGTGTACGTTAATGACGAAAAGTACCGGAGACATGAACTTGCAAAAGAAAAAAAGATTTTTATGCCTTAAAAATACCTTACATTTGATATACTAATTTTGGTAAAATATAATTCTGTGATATTTCCTTTTTATGGATAAAGGAACATAAAATCAGAAATTTTAAGGAAAATTCTGTAATTAACTAAACGATAGTCATGTTACAAACGCTCAGGTGAAACAGAATTGCGAAATAATATTGGTGAGAATTTTTTGGTTCAAAATCAGACCTTGAGTTTTTCTTTTCTTTTTTTTGTAATATTAAATTTTAAATAAAGCAACTCGAGGCCGGTATTTGAACAAAAAATCTCAACAACTTTAATCCATTGAAAAAAGGAAATAGCTACATATATTGTACACAATAAAAAAATGTTTCGTTAAATTTCTTACAATAAGTGTTTGATTTATTTTCAAGGAATTTTTAAACAAACTGAGAAAAGAAGTTTTCACGCACAACAATGGTGTGTTTTATGTGGTACTTAACGTTCATAAAACATAACGCTGTGTATCTTACTTGACTTAACTGCGCTTGAATAATTGATTTCGTTTCCGAGGCTCTCAATCTTTAGCACAAGAAAACAATCTGAAAAAATGTTTTACAAAAGAAACAGGAAAACGATATTGTCTCTCGGATCATCATTTCCCGAAAACAAACTATACACCAAATTAACTACTTGAAAGAAGTTCTTGGATAGAGGAATTATACCTCGGAAAAAGGGTACTTTAGGAGGCAATTCCAGAAACCATGTAAGAAAATCTCCAGCGATAATTTGCTAAATACGAATTTGGGACAGTGGGAGAAACGATTTTCATAGACTCCATAAGCCTTTCAAATAGCCGTTTGGAGAGAGAACACATTACAACAACATTACGTACTACACAAATCTTAACAAATGGGGTTTCGCAAACCATAAAGAGATCAGACGTCGGTAAGTCTGTATTAGAGTCCTCAAAGCTATAATAAAGCATTTTTTACTGTAAAGTATAAAATTGGATAGAAAAAATGTTTTCAGCTATGACGTAGTAAATAAAAAAAGTATAAACACAGTACTAATTACATTTAAAAGTAAAAAGCATTTTCCGCTATCAGCAATTTTTATTAAACACACCAAAAAGGATTTATACTCAGAACTTCACCCGCTACAGTACACGAATAATAAACAATTGATCCAACTTCTCTTATGCTTATTACTAGCAAATCAACGTAAATTCCATAACATGGATTCTAAATCAACCAGGGGTAGAAGTGACCGACTTGTCACATATAGGACATTTTCCACAAAAAATATAGGACACATTATACGAATAATTTTGCTATGAAAAAAGAAATAATATACATATCATACATTATTCAGTTATTCTTATCAATGATTTTGTTTTAAAAAAACCTCAAATAAAATACCTTACATCTATATTGACTTTCCTATAGTTGAGAGAATAATTTTTGAAAAAAGTGTACTTTATAGACTAAATAACTAAACAAAATTTGAACAAAAATAATTTTCATTTTTTCTTCCTCACTCATGACCCAAGTACTAATTCCACTGCTCTTAGATTTTATATCTAAACTGAACCCTTTACCACTTGTATTTAGAACAAACAGAGCTTGAGAAGGATCCTTCTGACTTTTTCAGAGTTTTCTTTATGCTTGAATGTTTTAGCATGCTGCCTCAATTGCGAAAATCCACTATTGCTTATGGGCACTGAATAGTTGCAAAAATGGCAAAAAGGGGCAAAATCATCTTTTCCTTTAGTGCACCATGCACCAAATTCGTAGAATTAATGTCCTCCTGGTTCAACAACTCCACACGAAATGTTGTTAAGCGATGCGATTTCGCCATTATAATTCCACTTATTACAACAAACTACGTTTTAACATCATAAGGAACTAACCATTCCACGATCCCAAAATTCTACAAAAAGAAAAGATTGCAAAAAGAAAATTAGAACATTCCGATCAGAAAATGCACTGAACGCAAAAATATACCAACGAAAACCATGATGGAAAACAAAACAAACGGCTGTTGCCCCCCCCCCCCCCCCAAATGCACAATTCTAAAACCAACTTCAGCATTAGTTCTCGAAACTCCACCCACTATAGAGTGACGTCACATTGCTGTAGCCAATGAGAGAAGATGCCTGTTGCAGAATTTAGTCAGTTGAGTTTTTTAATTTGAAATTCGTTTGGGCACGTACTTTCAGCCAAAAATCCGATGTCAGTAAGTTTATTTACCGTTCTTTTTAAAAGATATGTATGGTATAAAACGGAAATATAGGAAATATAGGACGATTTTGATGCTTTTTTTGAAAATATAGGAAACGTAGGATATATAGGACTACTTCGACCCCTGTAATCAACTAAATAAAATAAGAAATAATAAGTAACGACGCTAAATGTAAGGAGGAAAAAAAGTACTTAGCAAATCAATTAATGTCATATACGAAACTCAAATTAGGGGTTACGTAAGACCTTTTCTACAGTCACCCAACAATATTGGTGGTACGCAAAAGACATGAGTTCGAACCTTAGTAACGGAATATTAAGGGTGACTAAACGTCCGGATATCATTCAAATAGACCAGTTTTTGAATCCCCGGCCAAATTAATGTCCGTACTTAAGAAATGTCCGGAAAATTGACTTGGAAGTATTTTGTCGAGTAGAAAAAAAAATTTATACGCTCGTACTGGCTTCAAGGTTGCCAGGTGAAAAGCTGTAGGCCAAAAGTAGCTAGTCAACAAGCGTGATAACCACGCCATAATAAGGATAACTTTGTAGCCAGAAATTCGTAGCACAGTCCCAGGTTGGGAAATTAATGTGCAGTTCTGAAACGATGCAGATATGAATTCATTAAATTATCCGCTCGATTCAAAACCAAACCAAACAGCATTTGAAGCACCTAGAAGCAAAGGGGTGTGTGCAAGTCAAAATAAAATTTTTGGAGATAACTAGAACAAATAGTAAAAGAAATCTGATTCGGGATAAGATGTGAGATTCCCTGTACAGTAGCCCCCCCCCCCCCATACAGCAGCCCCGGAGTTTCTCAATGAAAGCCTACCTAGGGTTTAAACTTTGTACACGATTTTCTCAAAACTTAAGAAAGTTCACTTATCTTCTTTTGCTTCCCACTCTTCATTTGTTTGGGAAATTAAAAAAACTCGATGCTTTAAGTCGACCCTGCACACACATAAATTTACATTAAACACGACTTGTGATGTTTTCTGACTGCTTTTCCTGAGTCACAAAACACAAAAAAATGGTACGCCGCATTATAATTATTGCTGATTAAATGTCATAAAACAGTACATGAGTTCTAAATAACTATTTTACGGGAAAAAAACGGGTATAATTTTCAAAACCTTAAAAAGAGATCGCAAGATAAAAAAGGGAAAGCTTATTTCAAATAACGCATTTGATCCTTCAGCGAAGGGTAGATGTAGTGCAGAATCGAAAAGTGCCTCATTAGACGAAAGGTTAATAGAGGAAAACCATCATTCGCGAGCTGGTCAGAAATTGAATATGCATTTTTGGAAATGAACATGCATATTCATGCGTCATTATGAAAGAGAATTCAAAATTCACGAATCTCGGAAATCACAAACTATGTTCAAAACCAGAAAACCACTTTCAATAGAGGAGAGTATAAAATGGAGCGATTTACAAATAACTGCAGAAAGATAGGATTTCAACCAAGCACAAAATTGGCGAGTTAAGTCTCTAAGGTATGTTCAAATATGAATAAAAAGTACAAAACTCACATTCCGCTTTATAAAGATTTTCAACGTGTTATAGCAAAAGCTTTAGTGTTAAAAGAGCGAAAATTAACTATTAACACAATGAAAATAACGTGCAAACGCAATTAATTTTATTTCTGCCATTGTACGTGGGGGGGAAATAGCAACTATAAGAGATCTCTTGCACAACCTTATTTTATCTTCATAATAATGCAGTAAAAAAATGAAAAAAAAAACCCTTCAACCCTTGTTGTCTGCCCCCCCCCCCCTTTAAAGAAAACACTAATAGTATGCACTATTATATTAACACACGAGTAGTTGTCTGGTACATAGTCTTTAGAAATGCTATAAGTTAGATTCATACGTTTTCAGATCTGAACGCTTTTTCAGAGATTTTTCAAGTTAGCTCAAAGCTCAAATAATATTTTAGAATCTCTTTCTCGTTACATTTCCCACAGAGTAAAAACTAAATATACTAGATTCATACGCGACGCAAGAAAACTATTTTATTAAACTAATAATTTCATTAACTTTTTGGCGAATTTAATTGTCACGATCATGATGTCCTTTGAAATGCATTCTGAAAAATGACGGCTATTTTGAGTCGTTGAAAAACAAAGTCCACGACGTTCATATAGAAAAAATAGTTCGGATTCGGACATTTCTTAACTCATCGGTAATAAAAAATAAGTTCATTCAGCAAGATGCACAAAAACTCGAAAAGCTTTTAGTAGTGATAACCAATTTCAATTGCTCAAGCAAAAATTATCGGTACGACATGTCTTTCTTTGGGATCAGTTTTGATAAGTGACGGAAGTTTTCATCTTTCACAATAAAACATGACTATACAGTGAAGTTCCATTAATCCAAACTCTATTAAACCGAACTTCGTTTTATACGGACAGCCATTTAGATGTACATACTTTATAAATATATAAATAAAAGGCGAGATTTTCTCAATATTTTTAGGACTTATTTCGTAGTTTCGTTATTTTCGCTCATGCAGTTATATATTTCATTCTCTTGGGTTCAAAATACTATTTTTACTGGGTATATGTATGTTTATGAACCTTGGCTCAATTTATAGCCAAGTATATATTATTTTGTTTAATCCGCACTTTCATTAATTCGGAACATCTGGATCCCCTATTAGTCCAGATTAATGAGATTCTACTGTATAAAATTTGATAAACCAAACATCCGCTTATGACTAACACAAAAGAGAATTTTTTTAAATGCAGATGATTCGGTTAAGTAATAATTTAGCATTGCGACTGATTTTAGGAAATTCCCATCCTCCGTTGTATAGTACAATTAAAAAAAACTATCATACACTGGTTTATGACTATCATATAACACTATCACGGAGGACATAAAAACTATCATATACGTTTTTGGATTTCAGCTTAAGGAACTCAAGGAAAATGTGTCTAAGCACTCGATAAAAATCATCGTCAAATCAAAGAGTTTCAAAATTAAGTTCTTTTTCGGCTACATTTCTTAAAAAACACGAAGCAATCCACGTCGTCTATGCTTAAAGAAATTATTAAGGGAAATAGGGAATTTCATCTGCAATCCTATTTAATGCAACTGCATTTCAAATTTCATTAAAACTTCACATGGAAAAATAAGTTTTGCAATGCCTAATGCATGCAATACAAATGTTTTCTTTTAAAATATATTTTACAAAATATGATAGTTCCTGTAAATGCAAGGAACAGGAAAATTCTACACGGATTAAAGCATAAAATTACGTTTCGTAGTACTGCCGAATATTATGCGATAATTTTGTAGCTTGCATAAACATATCGTTGTTCCATGCAATTATAACTTATCGCGATCGCTAATTTTTTGATGGAAATATTTCGGTTCTACCTAATATTTACAAGTGCATTTTAAGTTTCTCGAAAATAGCAAAGCAATAATAAATAGTAATGAACTGCATTCTAGAGAAGGTGGGTAGATAATTTTAAATGCTTTTCCGAGAGAATTTAAATATAAGTTTTAGAATGAGATTCCAAGAGCATTTAAGATGAATATGAAATTCCAAGTAAAATAGAATATAGAAAATGTAACACATTGAAACGTTTGCTATTTCATTACATTTCACACATTATAATAATTTCACTGGTGCGGATATTAGTACTTAACTGTATCTGCAGAAATTTCCGACTCACTACGAATCCTATATATGCCACAAAAAAAAAAAAAAAAAAAAAAAAAAAAAAAACCATAAGACCATGAAAGAAGAACTTTGACTGTGTGAATCACTTTTACTCAGAACTTTGTTTAACCGAAGCCTGTTTCCTGAAATTTTATTTCCTTTGATTTATTGATCAATTTTTTTTATCGGAAACAAAAAACACTTTATGATCACTGGAGGTAGCCAGTTTTACTGAAGACAAATTATTCAGATTTCTATCGCTTCTGTTTTTTTCCCTCTCACCCCCACCCCCGGTAATAGTAAAAAAATG
This sequence comes from Uloborus diversus, assembly GCF_026930045.1. Classification (NCBI taxonomy): domain Eukaryota; kingdom Metazoa; phylum Arthropoda; class Arachnida; order Araneae; family Uloboridae; genus Uloborus; species Uloborus diversus. Next base: position 136,244,763 of record NC_072740.1, read on the forward strand.
TATCATTTCAAATGACATCTAATTCGAAAGCGACCAAACGTACAAGTATTTTTTATAAAGTAATTATTTTTAACTAGGTATTAACTAGGTGTTCTTGAACTTAAAGCTGAAGAACAAAAAATACAATTGACCGTATTATTAACAACACAATAAAAAGTAAGATTACTATATAGTGTCTTAATAAATTTCCATCACATTTTCCAGCTTTAATGACATATTTCTTGAACAAATTTGTTTATAATTATAGTAATATATTTAAAACTATATGTAGTAGTCACTTTGTAAATCTGAAAATGTTTAAAGCCAGGGTTTGAAGTTTCAGCTGTCCCCTGAGCAGGGCTGCGGAGTCGGAGGGAAAACGACCGGCTCCGAATCCGAGAATTTTAGAGCCTTCGACTCCTTTACTCCAAAATAAGTTCAACTCCACAAGCAATGGCAGAGTTGTAGGCGGGGGGAGGGAATGATGAATGGATTGACGCCAATGAAGTTTTAAACCTTCGGCTCCGACTCCGACGCGACGCCCGGCCCCAAACAGCCATTTTTTAAAACCTTATTTATCCAGAATTCTTGATTCAACGATGAAGGGGTCTGGTCCAGATCACTTCTGTTGATCGATGCCCTATGTATGCATCCGGTGTATCAAATTTCATCATGTAATATCAAATCCATTCGAAACAAATATTTCGTAACTTTACGATAGCGATTAAACAAAAAAATAATTATTACAGCGAATTTCGATGCTACTTTTTATTTAAAAACCTTTAAAAGATACAAAACTAAAAAAAAGCATGAAAATTTTAAAATTTTGGAAAAAGTAGAGCCACTTTTTCTTGTCTTGCTTTCTGCTTCACCAGTTCTGCCGAAAATAATGCGTTATCCCGCCTGCAAACATGTTGTACAGTTTGAAGTCGTGAATTCTCTTTCACCATAATTTACTTCTATTTTCAAACTTTTATAGTTCACTAGTGGATCTTAGTTCAACGTAAGTTGCTAGGAAACGTCACAAATAATACGTGATATCATATTTTCATATGTATATATTCAAAGCACAGATACAAAACACCCAGGGGACTGTCAATCCACCCTGTCTCACCAGGATGCCGACAGGACATCCAGAGGAAAAACTAAAAAATACTTTCCTTTACCCTACCGCCTCCTCAAAAGAAACATCTTTTAGGTCATGATTAGTTACCAGATGCACAGAAACTTCGTCCGTCAAATAGTTTTCTGAAAAATTGATTAGCAGTTCGGAAAATTAATCCTATTCTGACGAAATTCAAGCGAACCCCCTCCCCATCCAAAAAAAAAAAAATAATAATAATAATAATAACGAAATATTTATCTAATTTTGATAAAGTCATCGAAAGGATTTCTTTTTTAGGTTAAACAAAAAATACGACTTCAAATTGCGCAATGTTTCCAATCATTCAGTCTCAAATTAAAGATAGTCCGCCGCACATACAAATGTGCGTTTGTATTTCCAACGTCAAAAAGATATTACCGACTGCCTCCATTTATTAATAAATGTCTTAATACTTAAAAGAACCAAAAATGAGATTAAGGAAGAAAAAATCAATTTTCCCCTCTTTTTTTACTACTCAATTGCAGAAAGCAGATTGAGACCTCCAGGCAAAACATTTGATAGCTACCGTCGCTAATGAACACATTTCATAAGGAAAAATTGTTATAATCCCAATATTAAAATTCCAGCGGCGTTACGAATTTGCATCTCCCTACTGAGCTCTTTACATTTCGAAATTGAAATTCGATATTTTTTGGTCCCTATTTAATTGACTCTTATGAAGACGCATTTATTTTGAGATTTTCTAGCCGTGCATTTTAAACTATGATGGATTATTAAGACTTCCTATCACACTTGATGCTGTCTACGCATAAAGAAGACCAGGTGAGAGTTTTTGATAAAATAAAACTTCCATTACAAAATGAACATAAAGGATTGAAAATTAATGTTCCTTTAGTTTCATTAGAAAAAAGAATTAACATTAATAAATAAAACAAGTTACGTCTTTCTCAATCTAGAGTGCAGTAAACTCTCGATTATCTGAAGCATTGAAAGGTGTTGCTATCCAGGTTAACGTTTTCGCGGATGACACAAGGCTATGAAAATATGAAACAAATCAATATATACTTGTATATGTGGTTCAAAAAAATTGATTTTTTTTTATTTCGGAACCGCGTTACCTCTTAAAAGTTGTAATTTGATATCTTCAATTGGGTTAAAATAGAAAAAAAAATCTAAGTTGACATTTTCAGTTCGCGCATGAGGCTGAAAGTTTGAAAAAATATGCTTAAAGTTGAATTTTTCAAAAAAATAAAATTAATTATTTTTTTTAAATATCTTTATAAGGCAACAGCCATAAATTGTGAGTCTATAGCGTAGTTTGAACCTAAAAAAAGTATTTTGTAGCTTTTACATAAGATCTTTTGTTTACGCATACGCCTTACATTGGGCTAAAATCTCCTGAAATTTCAAGTCCAATTTAAGGTGTATGCGCGAAATAAAGATCTTATGTAAAAGCCATGAAATATTTTTTAGGTTCAAACTACGCTATATACTGACAATTTATAGCTGTTGAATTATGAAAAAGTACAAAAACACTAGTTTTATTGTTTTCTGAAAATTTCAATTTTTAACATATTTTTTCAAACTTTCAGCCTTAGAATATTTTTTTTTATGTTTTACCCCAATTGAGAATACCAAATTACAACTTTTGAGAGGTAATGCGGTCACGAGATAAAAATCAAAAATCGATTTTTTTCGAACCAACCCAATTGTATATGCATTTCAACACTTCATACACACAATTGGAGACATAACATACAACTAGGTAATAACGAATTCTTCATTGCTTACAAATTTGTAAATTTATTTCTTTACAAAATTGGTCAACCAATTCTGCGTTGAAATATTTCCTCTCCAATTGCGATCGAAATTTTTTAACAGTATTTTATTTCTAAAGTTATGCGTGCTCTTCTTCCTTTTAAATTCTCAGTATGATCTTCAACGTAAGCTAAAGCGACGTTTTGGCTCATCTTATTTGTACTTAACCATCGTTTTATCGCTTACTCTAAAGTTTTACCTCAAGTTTCATTCTCTATTTGTTCATTAGTTGCATTTTCTAACCTGAATCATTAGTATCTTAATCAATTCACTCATTGATATCGTAACCGAAATTAGCAACACATTTCGTTAAATCATAAAAACAATCTTCCTCTTTCCTTTTAGAATCTATTAAAGGTACCATAATAAAACTGGATTTAATATTTAGTAAAAAGATTAAAAAACTCATCTCGTTCGTTTTCAATAAACTAATGCAATTCAAGAACGCAATTAAAAAGAAAAAAAATAACATTGAAAGTAAAATAATTACTTATTTTATGTCGTAAAGTATCTGAAAACTTATAACACTTTTGCTTTTTTATATTTTTGTAAACCGTTTTTCACATAATTGTGACTCAATTAGTCAAATCCATTACCAGACATTATAAATTGATTTTAGTTTCACGAACAAGTAAAAAAAAACTCAGAATTAGGTTTTGTGTCCCTTTAACTAGGAGCATTATATTTTAATACTTTGTGAATGTTTGAATTCGAATAAAAATATTTATCCATAGATATTTGGAAGTACCGTCAAAACCGCCACCGGCAACATAGTAACAGAATTGACAGTTTTAGCAAAATATCCTCCAAACTCTAAATGATAATTAATATACGAGTAACCAAGAAATAAGGTAAAATAAAGAGTTCCAGGATAGATACCATCCGATCGAAGATCCTCCGTGGTCACTGATTATGACTGGAGCACGTTAAATATGTCGTCGTCATAAATTTTCCCCCGTGGTTAAATGCTTCTGAATGTGCTGGTACAGGAGCACTTCGGGTTCCGTTTTGGTTCAAAAATTCGGAATGTTGATAGATGGTGCTTCCGTCTATCGTGTGCTGTCTGAGCTAATTCGAACTTCCTCCGAAATGGGAAGCCGTCTCTTAAAGTGAAGCCGTCCCTCAGTGTCTTAAAACGACTAGCCATTGCTACTCGGGCTCAGTGATTCGAGAAGTATTAGTAACAACAAAAATTTCCGTCAATTAATTATTTTAAACTCTAAACAAACCGTAGAATTCAAAATAGTAGAAAAATAAAAAAGAAAATTAATTTGAATTTTGAATTCAAATTATGTTTTTCGCAATCACGAACTGAGACAGGACCCTCTTCATTGGAGTTATTGTTTCTAGAAACGACTCCTGTCCCCCCCCCCCCCAAACCTGCCTCTCCTCCTGGGCGGTTACGTGTGCATAGTTGTGTGTGTGCGTAGACCTGTGTGTATGTACGTAGGCGTGTGTGAGAGTATGTGTGTGAAGTCGTGTGTGTGTGTGTGAACGTGCGTGTGTGTAGGACATGGACGCCTCCGACCAGGAGAAGCGGGTAGCTCAAAACCGGAGCAGCCGCGCCGCCAGCAGAGGACGGTGGGCGGTGGTGCTGCATAGGCTTCTGGTCCAAGTTGAAAAAGGCACGGACACCAAAAACGGTCAAATGAGAACAATAAGCAATCGTGATTGCTCAATAAATTAACAATATCAATAATAATAATAAAAAAAATGATTAGGCCACGCATTCCATCTTTCATATTATTTGGACATTAATTTTTGATGTTTCTATGCATGACTAACTTGCCGCTTTATAATACGTGGTATAAGATATTAAATATTCAAAGTAAAATTATCGCAAGTAGTAACTATCATTGCTTCCTGCACAACGAACATAAGGCTTTTCATACGAGCAATCCAATCGCTTTCTCAAACCTGGAGGGAAGAAGGGGGAATCATTTCTCCTCAGAAAGAGAAAAGGCGCTCGCTGCAAGATAATTTCAAAGTAACGCGAGCTTTAAAAATAAATTTCAAGAAACAATCGGAATAGTAATCTCGGCGTTCGCAAAATTTCTCGAATTCAACAGAGATCAAACAGAGAGTTGATTAAACTCTAGAAGAAAGATTCTTGCATACAGAAACAAAAAGTTAAATAATTTCCTTTGCGTTGAAGAAAAGTGCACTACCTATAAAATGGTATCGTCCATAAAAATGAGTTGTCATCTCATAGAGTTAAGTAAATATGGCTAAATTTACGTCTTCGTAGGGGTATCTTGCTATCCACAAATAAATCACCGCAGCAGCTCAATAACCGCAAATCCAGCGCTGTTCAAATAATTCCATCTCCAATCTGCAAACGAAATTCCGTCATGCATTCCAGCAAATTGTTCCAGTCAAGCCCAGGGGCGTTGCAAAAGGGCGCCTTCCAATGAACTGAAATATAGATGGAGATAACGTGACTTGGTTATTATCTCAATGCTGAGTTCTTATCAGGTCTCCATAGCAACATTTGGTTATGCATTTCCTGTCGCATTTACGTTTAGAGTTGCACGCTATCAGTTTCATGGCCGAGGTCAGAAATGGACGCAGTACAAAACAGCTTGCCGATTTATGATGGCGGGTCGAGGGATTTTAAATCTAGCATCGTTTTCTGCTTTATTTGGTGCTACGTCAAGCCCGCCTCACCTGATCTCCGATAGCTATTGATAGTGTACATCGACATGAAAGTGATAACTGAAATACTGGATGTGACGAAGAATTCTTAAAGAGAAAAATTAATCAACCCTCATAAATTATTAGGCTTTAAAAAAAGCAAGGCGAAGTTGCAGAAGGATAACGTTCATTTTGCATGAAAATTTGAGTCTTACCGCAAGGCAGTTTTAGGGGAAAGTTGAGGGTAATTACGGGGGTAATTGAGGGTGTTTATTATAACCTCAAAGAACAAATTCTACAACTGTTTGATGGATTCAGGAGTTTCGCTCTTAAATTTCAGCTACTTTAAACCAAAATCCTAAAAGCAATAACAAAAATGTTGTTCCTCACGAAGTTAACACATAGCTGGTGAGGTGGGGTGTCTTACACCCCCAAAAGAATTAAAACTTTTGCATTCAAATGTTTCGTAATGTTAAAATATAATATGGCTTTTTTATTATGTGTAATGTCACTTAGGGTGCTATTTCAGTTGTATTGGTTTCAGTTTCTTAAACAATGGTATCCAACCTTTTTCTAGGGTTGAACTTCATTTTAGATTGATTCTCTTAGGAAAAAAAAATATTCCAAATATTTAAAATTTATCTAAATAACATGGAAATGAAAAAGAAAGGAAATTAAAAACAAATACTTGCTGTTATCATTAAAGTAAGTAAATATAGAAAACATTAAAATGTTCTACTTAAATTTGCTAAACTTTGTGGAATGCATCAGAAATGTATCGGAATTGCAACAACTAATGTTACAAAAATATCGGCTCACCAGTTAAGGATTAAAGACTCATGGCGCAATATTAACTTACTATGCCATGGGGACTGCGGGGAGAGGGGTACAGTAAAACCTGTCTACAACAATACTGTTGGGACCTAAAAAAAAGTTGTTACAGACAGGTTATCGTTATAGACAGTTTGATTATTCCTGCTGACATTTCGCTGGGACCAAATAGAATATCGTAATAGACAGGTTTATTGTTATAGACAGTGTCGTTATACACAGGTTTCACTGTATAGAGAGCACGTTTTATCGTACAAAAGGTACCAACTATGATGAGGAAAGAGGAGATTAATGATTAAGAAGTGAGGGGGGGGGAGGGAGTTCGCTTGTAAGATCTTTTGTAGAAATCACCATTAGGTGAAAATAAATAACCTCTGCTCAACTAAATTTGGGACAAACACTATTGGACAAAACCCACTAGGATGTAAGGTAGTGTAAGATTCTGTTTGCTCAATAGTCACGTGATTGTGGACAGAAACGCTTTCATGTTGACAGCCAAATAGCGACCCAAATGCTCAATCTGGTCCATCTTTGGTTTGATAGGTTCGAATCCTTGTACTACAGACGTTGCTTACATAGGAATAACAAGAAGCGTCACAAGACTAGTGCGCATGAAATCATACAACTCTAAGTGCATTTAATTGAGAAGCAAATGCGGGATAGCACCATTGAGGAGGAATAAATGCAGGGAGAGAAGACTTTCCTTCATGACTCAAAGATCTCAAGTCATGTGATACATTTTTAAGCAAAGCCTTGGAAGAAATCAGATTTCTTTCGCTAGTTTCACGCAAAACGTGTCAATCATTCGTCGTTACTGAGTCACGTGACTTGGAGTCTTTACTTCAGCTTTTGCTTAGCCAATGATTGGACTTGCATCCTCCATTTACTAATACCTGCTCTAAGGATAGCACCCCCACCAAAGTCAACTGGTAAGACACTTTCCTTTTCCACAAAGCAATAGAAACCCATATTATGATACTGGAGCTTTTGCTACCTACTGCCTGTGTCGGTAGCGTGAATTTACAATGAAAATAGGAGAAACAAATTTCATTCGATTTCATCTTTGAAGTTAATTCACGATTTGCATCATCTTTGCAACAATTTGATATGCATATTCGAAAAATATCAATATAGCAAGCTTTAAATAAATACGTATTTAAATCTTTATTAGCAACTGTATTAATACTAATAGCCAGCAATTAAAATTAACGACTACGTATAAAAATTGACAAGTCTTAATATACTTACACCCTCCGATCTTAAACTTTATTCAAAACACGTGAAATCAAACATTATAACATGAATACAAACATAACGATTTTAACCGTCTCACAAAATTTAATTAAGACCCTAAAACATTGAAAACCATTTCTTTTAATAAACGCATAACCTTGAAAGTTCCCTCGAAGCTAGAGATTACATTTAACAGTCGTTTATACAGCACAGATCGATATTTACGGCAGAGAATACATAGTTCAAGGATTTGAATTACATCAGGGTACTGAAAAAGAATTTTTAGGAAACTTCGGTAGGAACATATAAGACACCAAAATTCGAAGTAAACAAGTTAAAGGATGAAAGGTCTTTAATCTTAGTCCTCCGTAATAGTGTAAAGCTGCTTGTTAGTTTTAAATATCCTCACTTTCAATGCAAGTGTCAATACCTTAGGAAGTAAAGTAGTTTTCATTTTCAGGATTTAGTGAAATTACTTTAACCGATCCGTTATCTTTAATTTCCCGACTTGAATCCGATTCAACGTCTTTCTTGTGCACTGGTGTTATCAGTTACAAAATCACTTCAAATGAGTCTATTTTCTATTTCAAGTGAAAGATGACTTGTTGTGTGTGATTTTTTTTTCTTTTTAATGACATCACAATGAGTTTTATAAAAGAGTATACAAGATCAATTTAAGGAAAACAAAAAGACATACAAATATATATATGAACAAAAAGATACATAATTATGTAAATCAATGTCTGTCAGCACATTTACATGTGTGTGTTGCGATGTACATGAGTCTGTCACGTCGCAGTGTGTAGACCAAACTATAGCTTCAACAAGACATGAGATTAGGCACAAATTTGTTTTAAACATGGAAGCCCTTTAATACTATTTCTATTTTTCGATTTTATTCTCTTCATATTTTAACTATAACTGATTACGAAAATTTAGTCTGCAAAAAAAAAAAAAAAATCGTAAACTTTAAATTCCTTTAACTTAAAAAAAAATGAGTAAAATGGAATGCGTTTGATGAAAAGATAGCTATTCATTTTTGCTTCAAAAACATTACATAAAGTTTCCTCAGAATTTGCTAATTTTTAATACCTTTCGCTCTTTTGAGCTAAAACGTTTTCAAATCAAACATATTTTCATAAAAGTTTAATGCATACATTTCAATGCTCCCAAAAACTCAAATATTTCAGGAAAACTTTTAGAGGCCCTTTCTGTTACTTGGTGAAAACACCTATTGAATTTTTAAAAATTTAGTATCAAGAAAAAAAATTACAATACAAAATAACTGGAAGTAAATTTAATCGGTATGTAATAACAAAATAGAATTTTGTTTTCCACCAAAAGAGTGTCAATAAAAAAAAAATGAAAAGAGTTGTTTAATACACAAATTGAGTCTGAAAAACATGTGTTGCGGTTGTTTGAGTTGTTAAAAGTAAAACATATAAGTTTGAGCAGGAATTCAAATAAGAAAAAATTTCCTTTAGAAATATTTGCAAACTATCGTGAATAAGTTGAAGAAAAGTTACCCTGTACTTCGAATTTGTACGTCATGAATATTCAATGCATCTGTTTTCGGAAAAAGCAAATATAGTTAAAGAAAATGTATAATTACTTTTCACTATTTCTATTCCTGTGCTACTTTTTAAGAAAGCAAAATCTACCAGGAAACTTAATTTAATTCCTATTCCTTGGCGTGTTGCATTGCTAACATTTTTGGCATAAAGGAGACGGAAAATGAATTAGCAAACAAAGGGTTTGGTACAGCTATTATCTTAAATTAAATAAAGAGCTTAATAAATTAGAAAAAAAAATATTCTCCATAAAAAAAGTTAAGAACAATTTTTGCGTCATTAGAATTGGAAGCATAAGTAAATTATTCAGTATTATACGAATACTGTTTTAACAAGCACATCCATTCTCTGGAGCTCAAGAAAGCAAAAAGAAAAAGACGTCTTACAGTAATGACAAAGATAAAAAAATCTCAAGTCCCAGAAATCCCAGCACACCCAATGTTTATATTCATGTAAACTCGTATTATCGTCAACTCTGCATAGCGGCCTTTTTATTACATCCATTTTTTGCAACTAAAATAGTCGTAATGACAGGATTAAATGCGTTGTTTGCAGTTTACAAGACGGTGACATGCAAAACAAGGGGAGGGGTGGCACTCCGAAAAAGAAGTGAAAACTTACACAATTACTTGTGTATTTTTTGAATCATCAGGAAATATTTTATTGTGCAAGAAATACTTTTATATGAAGTGTTTTTTAAATCATTATGAAAACAACTGCAACAAAAAGTTTACGTGTTTAGAAATTTTCTACAAACTTTGAGAAGGACTTGGAAAAGTAAACGAGGAATAAATGAATATTCGAACCTCTAAGGCCCAAACTCGCAATCTCCGAGTCCACAGTCCAGCGCCTTAGCCATTTGGCAATTAGAGCGCTCGCTTTACATATACAACGCACCTATAGAAGTTTTCACTTAAAAACGTGCGCATGCGCTGCATTCCTGGTGTCGGTAACAGTGTCGCGAGTTCAATTGTTTTTTCCCATCCCAAAAAATGCCTAACGCGCCCAAAGAAGTTTTCACTTCAAAAATTAAAAAATATTTTTTCTAAAAATAAGAAGGCTGTGACAAATAGAGTCAACCTTCTTGTAACTTCCCCTAGATGTTGGCAAAAGCATCGTAAAAATAATTGGTCAGTGAAAGATAATTGCAATAAGAATAAAAAAAACTACTACTTTGCACACATTTAAAACTTTTTAATACTCTACGGTACTACAATAAGATCAATAATAAAATATAGTTCATTGCAAAGGACTGATAATTTAATTTGAAATGTACACAATGCTAGTCTCTAGTGTTCCTCACGTCATACTTTCAAATACTACTCAATGCGTTATAAAAGACGTACGAGTTTTTGAGAGTTATCAAAGCCTAGATGACCTTAAGATGAATGATGATAGCCCGGTTAAAAAATAAGATGGATGTTCAGAAAGACCTCTCTTTGGCATCTTATGGAAAGAAATCTCCGGAGATTTTGCAAACGGCGGAAAAGATTTGAGAGCATTCCCACTCCACGATTATGTCCACTTTAGTAACTTCTACCACACAAATAAGCCACTACGGACATTAGAAATTCAGTGAAGTTAGTATAAAGTTCGTGGAAAAGATAAAAATGAGGTACGAAATAATTTTATCCAACGAAAAAAATAAGAGAAATATTTCAATTTACACTTTTTCCAAAATAATTGGAATTTTAATGTACACAAAAAAATTGGAGAAACTCCGGGGAAAACAGAACACTTGGCAGTTATACCTTAATAACAAACAAGTAAAGTTGCACAACTGCTTCAACCACTGCATTAATTCTAAATCTGACAAATGCTTTTGTCGGATGTCTTTTCATCCCAAAAGCTCATTTATTTCGCATTGAAAAAGGGGTTCATTGCAAACCCACATAACACTTGTTTGCAGCTTTACTCCTAATTTACGCATTAATACGTTGTTTTATACTCTTATTTTTCAAGCAGCAAAGTATTTATTCAATTCTATTGACATAGCTAGAAAAACGAAGGATTGGAATATCGTAAGTTTTCGGAACGCAAATCGTATATAACCCGGAAATCCAAGTTTTCTCCGAAGCAAAATCACCCCTAATGAAATTTAAACCGCTACGACTTCACTAATCAGACACATTTTAATTTGCTCCAGGGTTTCCGCTACGGTCGCATTTTTCGCATAATGCGAAAACACTATCTGAATTGCGAAAATAAAGCAACGCATTTTCGCTTTTTTGCTCAAATAAAAAATAAATTAGTTTTTTAAATAAAGAAGAAATGTATGATCCTAGAGAGGAAGCGTGCATGGCGATAATCAAGCGTGCATGGCGATAATCAACTTAATCTTTTTAAAATCTTAGCTAAGATGTTTAAACTACAATTAAGTTCAATAACTATTAGTCTTATCCAGCATTTTGTCCCCCCCAAAAACTGCTTTATTAGGAGGAGGGAACTGCAACGTTCTAAACACCAATCATGTTTTCTTTTTTTATTTTATGTTTTAAAAGAACTGCTGCTGTACTTCAAGAATGTCACAAATGAAATATGAATTTTATTTTCAACTGGAGATGAAACACACTGAGGCATATATAAATATATGAGAATGTGTAACATTTTAGCATTTTGCTAACATTTTTCCATCAATTTTAGCTTTTATGCTAAAGAACTTTTGAACCCTGCTTAAACCCTGATTTGCTCTGACAGATTTTTTCCTTTCTTTCTATCCGCCTGCGTACGCACGTCCACACTAAACTTATAAAACGTCGTTTCAACATTGATTCAGGTGTTTAGCATCAAAACCAGCTCAATCCATGAATTTTCAAAAGTGCTTTTAATAATTCTTGGTGGATTCTATGACGTTACACAACAATTTGGAACGCATGCACCTCATTCAGGTAGAAAACTGCTGTGAAAAGGCTGGTTTTCTATGAAAAGCAACTAATTTTTTTTTTTTTTTTTTGTCTCTTCTGTAAAATATTAAAAACGTGGATTGAGATGGTTTTGTTACTAAAAACCTCATTCGTTAACTTTTTTTTTCTTTGTGAACGTTCCTTTTTACCATAGTCCGGAAAAAACCTCGGGAGTCAGGTCCCTCGAGCGAGTAAAAACATTTGCGACTAGATCTTTCAGAAAAAATATATTTCAGAAGCCATGCCACATTGAATTTTCTGAAAATATCCGAGACATAATTTGGCCCACACTTAAAATTTTCCCTTGGCTCCAAATATTAATGTTTTTGCCGGTATCTGCTTAGAAATACATGTATTACCATCATGCTATTGTATGAAAATTCATAAATTGTAGCTACTTAAAAAAACTTTAAAAAGCAAATGGTACCACTGTTTATCTAAGAAGTTGCCGAAAATGTGCTTTTTCGTCTATTGTATGAAATATATAAAGTTTATAAATGTAAAGTAATTAATATCTACAAATGTGTGAAAATGTTAAAAAATATATGACTTTCCGACTTTTATTTTTAAACTTGATTTTCGACTTTGACTTTAGGAAAAAAATCAAAAAAAAAATCACAAACTCTGATACATGGTCTAAGTCATATTACATAACAAATTTAAAAATTATGCGTACATTTAAACTTTCAACTGCATGTCCCATCCCTCCCTTATGTAAGGAGACAGGGGACATTTTCATCGTCAGTTTTAATTATTTATTTTTTAATAATATAGTAATAATAATTACCATTAACTTTGTATTTTTTAAAAATGTTAAAATGTCTTAATTGGTAGTACTGAAATTTATTATGTGGTGAAAGTAGAAAATTAATTTATAAGAAATATTTTCGGTTAAATTGTTCCATCCCTCCCACCCTCCACTCCCCATACATATACTGCCGTAAAGGGCAGTAACTGCAAATTTTTCACTTTTTGGCATTTTTGTCATCTATTGTGCGTGAGCTTTACTGTTCAAGCTTTCTTATTTGGTTTCCGCTGAAAAAAACATCTAATTATAACATTTCCCTATTGTTAGTATTGAACCCAAAATGCGTTTTTTCAAATATCTCGAAATCTCATTTCTGTAGATACTGCCGCTTACCTGCTCACGGCAGTATATATGAAAATTAGATTTGAAACTATTCAGCAAAATATCTTCTCAGTCTAAGAAACTCATATCTTCATTTCATTTTCCTATTTACCTAAGATTTTTGAAGCACTAAGGAAAATAATTCTGATCTTTTTAATTTGATCTTTTTTTATCTTATTTTATTTTCGCTTCTTAAATTCATTTAGAACGTAAAATATTTGAAAATCTTAGTGATTAAATAAAACGTATTTGACAAGTTTCGAAGTGGGAGCAAAAAATTTCGTTTCTCAAGAGCTAATATTTACTTTTCAACATCATTTCTCTCCCACCCCCCAATGAGGGGGAATAATACGCTAGCCCGTCACACAAACCACGGGAATCGAAAAAGCTTTTACGCACCGAATTGATTTCGAACTTCCGAAAAAGGTGGGAATGCAGCCAGAGAGGGAAACATCTTTATTCTTTCACAGATTCGGAAGAGTAAAATAAATCCTGCCGAGTAGAAATGACGTTCAATCGCGGACCAAAGGAGGGAAATCGAAATGGCATTCTCTTCTAAAACAAAAGAACATGACTTGTCTCCAAAAGAATTTACGATGTAAATTGTTGGCCAACTTCGGAACAGTTACAAGAAGAGCAAAATGGTGAAGATAATTCACAAAAACATTCAAGAATGTCAAACTGAAAGGCGCAAATAAAGTGTTAAAATAAAACAAACAGACAGTGCCAGCATAAAAGAGACAGTTACACAGTTTTATATTCACAGAAATGGGAAAAGATGTCATAAAAATCATCTTTTATTATTTTTGCTTCTTTGGAACGGGAAATCGACAAGAAATGTGCAAAACACACAATGTCCGGAAATAGCTTTATAGCGCGAGAATTATGCAATCAATTTTCAGAAAGAAAAGCAATCGGCTCTTCTTAAAATTGCCGAAACACGAAAAGACTCAACGGTCAACAGAATAATGCTTCATACAGTAAATAGACCATTCTATTCTAAGAAAAATGTATCTTTAAGAAAACATTAGACATCTGTAACAGATGTCTAATGTTTTCTATAAATAAAATATATTAGGATGATTATATATTAATCATCCAAATATATAAAATATATTAGGATGATTTTCCTTTCTTATTTTCAGTTTAATTTATCGATTCGAAGATAATGCTTTGTATACAGCGGAAATGACAGACGGAACTAAAGTAACAAATATATGTATTTTGTGTTACAAGAAATTAACGTTGGGGAAAAATTAAGTGCTGTCAATTTCGTACCACTTCCATTTCCAGCTAAATTTTATTTTAATAAAAAAACATTAAAAGTCTCATGCACATGGTATACGAGTAAAGAGAGATTATATATATATTTTTTTTACAAATAAAAATATTTTTTTTTTACAAATAAAGAGAGGGGGGAGGGGGTTATCGAGGCAACCAATAATTACATAAGAAACGTTGCGTCGCATTCTATTCTGAGGGGCAGAAAAGAATAATACAGTGAAATCCTGTTACAACGAATACCAATATAACGAAATGCCCGTTTCAGCGAAATGAATTTTCAGTCCCGATTATATTACCATTACATTGCTTGAATTCCATTGCAACAAACTTCCCGTTACAACGAACAAAGTTTGCAGTCCCTTTTCGTTGTAACGGGAGTTCACTCTATTAGATTTATTTCAACACAAGCTTACAACAGTAAATGAACGAAATCAAAAGTTAAACAATCAGATTTACTGTTTAGTAAAAAAACTCGGAATCCAGTTCAATTCACCATTGCCGAAAACACTAAAATAAGAACGCATAGTGAACTATTGATAGGGTGATACTACAAAATGTGCGGAACGGACTGATCATGTGTTTGTGTAACAAGAGGTTTACACATTTTGGGCATTTGTAACCGATAATGAAAATAGCTGGTATATGTTCCATTAATTTTGTGCATCATTTATTTTAATACGTGTCATAATTTTGAAAGTACAAAATTTTAAAATCCGGACATTCTTTTCTGCTAACCACAGATATTTTTAACGTCTCCAAAAGCGTATTTCACACATTGAAAACCGAAAATATGTCTCAAATATTTTTTCACGTCTTTTCTCACGCAGGCCAGTAATAGTAAAATAGTATGTCAAAGTTTATAAAATGTTAGTATCGCGGATAACGGGGATAAAAGCAATTGGAATTTTAAAAATATTGCATTCGAATGTCTTTCAATATTTTCAGTTTCAAAATGTTTGACATTTTGAAGGTTAAAAAAACAAAATAGTACACACATATACTTCTAATGCCATCCTCCATCTCATCCTCAGGGAAGTTTTTTTGTGGAATTACTCAATATTCATGGTCTTTACTGTTTTTGTATGCATTTCACACCTTGAAAATTAATTCCACTTCTCTAAAAAATGTCAAGGATATTTTCCCGCCTTGCGAAAAAAAATCGCAGCTGCTAACACTGTAGTAGGATTCAAACATCACTGATTTTAACGCAAGCTTCACCGATTTCAACACGCACTGTGCAAGACAACGTATTTATACAAACATGTCAATGCAAGCAGAAACCTTATGCCTCTAGTATAAGATACGTGTTGCGTTGTTCTGGGTATTTTGGTATCTGTGCTGTTATATGATTCAAATCTAGAATATAGAGGAGGTCTGGAATGAAATTCCCACAAGAGTTGAAACATTGGATAATTCATACGTACTTGAATTATAGAATAGTCGACGTTTGCATAGATCGTTACAGAAGCTACGAAGACGGGAATAGATTTTGTATCGGAGAAGAGAGAGTCCATATCAGTTTCAAATGTCTCTTTTGCTTCAATGGCAGTCAACAAGTAGCCCGCATGACAACTAGAGCTATAGAGCACTCTCCAAATGTATCTCGAGTATTTTAAAGATTTAATTACCTAATGAAGCATTTTATGTCAAGACAATAATCTAATTAGAAATGCTAAAATTCATCTTCATAGAAAAATTGATTCGTAAAAATGCAACTTTGCCAAATTCATATAGATTTTCAGAGATTCGATTTTGTTAATTTAATTAAAGTCACGAGTCACGACCCTTTCAATTGATCACCAAATACAAATTCAAAATATCTTAATCATGCCTAAAAGAATATAGTCTTTGATTTCTGTTATCTTACCCCGAGCAAGTCCCCCCCCCCCACCCCATCACTTTTTTTTTTTTTTTAAGGATTCTCTTGATCCTTCCAACACCCAATTCTACAGTTTTAAGCAGAAATTCAAACTCCACTTTGATTCAAAACGAAAGACTCGACAAGGTTCCTCCTTTTTATTCGCAATCATGCTAAATACATTGTGAAAATATAAACACGGGGCTCAGCTGGCAACAGTTTTCATTTCGAGGTTTTTCTTCAGTTCGACAAATATGCAAGCATCTTTCAAGAACAACGTTGTGTTTGCTTTTGTAATCATATTTACCTTGTTCTTCAGAGCAGCAGATTGAATTGGAACAAAAAATAATCACTTTTGGAAAAAAAAGGGGGAGGGGGAGTTCCCTCCGTGCATTTTACCGCATTCATAATGTTTGAGAATAGTTTTAAAATTTACAAATTTCAAACGTTCGGCAGAAAAATGCTTGCAGGCTATGATTAGACCATGATTAACCACTTCAATGTCTCTAAAGCACCAAAAGTTGGTAGTTGATGCATATAAGTAAAGGAGCAGGAGGATGAAACAATACTTTAATAACAATCTATGTAGGCAATATCTGGATATTTGAAAATTTGTTATAAAAACAGAATTATACGGTAAGCCAGCAATTACAAAATATCACTAAAAATCTAACGATCTATTACTTGTGCAACGGTCAGACAGTATTTTGACTTGAATTTGATAACAAAATTAAGCCAGAAAGAAGTTTCAACATCAAAAGTCAGGGTGGACACAAAAACCATCGCGTAGAATCAAATTCTTGAACGCAGTTCAAGAATTATATCGCGATATAATTATATTGCGTATTATATCGCGAACTAAAGATCTTATATATAAGCTATAAAAAAAAAAACAATTTTTAGGTTCAAACTACGCTATATAGGGGTTGCTGTCAATGAACCGGTTCCTTGACTAGACCGCAAAAATATTCCCGTACCAGAGTTTGTGTAGACGCGTAATCAGTTTTAGTACCTTCCTTTGTTTGAAAACAGTGGCGTACCCAGGGGGTGGGCTGATAGGACTACAGCCCCCCCCCCCGAAATTTTCAAAATTAATTATAAAAATTATAATAAAGAACAAGTTTTTTTTATGATGTATTTTTGAAATCTTACATTCGTATTGACATCAGAAAAGCGATACATGAACTTTTCTTAGCTACAGTTCATAAGTATCCCCCCCCCCCCAGCTCAAAGACTTTCGAGCTCAGCCCCCCCCCCCCCCCCGAACTGATTTGTCTGCGTACGCCGCTGTTTGAAAATAGTCTACTGCAGAGTCGTCAAGTAGTTAAAATTATTTAATCGTATTGTTAATCAGTCAGAAAAGATTTCTACCATTATCTCACTAATTACTGGGATTTTCATTTAGTTATAACATGCTTTGAATATTACTGATCATCCAAACGTGAGCATTGACTTAAAAGAATGCCTTTTCAAGTACAATCCCCCATACTTCATGTTTCATCATGATTCGTCACAGCAGTAACACCCACAAGGCCTGATTACTGAATAGGCCAACTAGGCCGTGACCTAGGGCCCCCACTTTTTAGGGGCCCTCAAATGGCTACTTTTATTTAACCAATAGCTAAAATTGTTTTCACCACTTTCTAAAATTGTAAGGGTTGACTACACAGGGGCCCCGAAAAAGCACATGGCCTAGGGCCCCCTAATATCTTAATTGGGCCCTGAACACCTATAAGAATATTCAAAATGACGCAGTTGCTATCATTGGACCACTAGGTGTTTCCATGAATGGACCACTTGACAAAGTGTTTCATTCATAAAAAAATCTCAAATATTGCTGTTAACTTCAGCTCAATTACCTTTGAAAATTGTTCAATTGTTTTAAAATAAATATGCGACAATGAAAAAAATAATCTCAGCAATTCATGAAAACTCTTATACTTAATTATAATTTCAAGGCAAATTTTTTAATAAAATTGATTAAAAATTTAAAACATAATAACGGTTTCAAATACTTTTGCTGTTCCAAAAAAAAAAAAAGTAAAATTTATGGCCAGTGGACAAATGAGAGCATGTAACGTGCTACAGTAGATTACAGAAATGGTGGTAAGGACCTTAACGAAGTCTGCCGACAATATAGAGTCTTGATAGCAACTTTAAACAGTCGCATGGAAGATAAAAAACGGTAAAAAATATAGGAGATAACAGTGGCGTAGCTAGACCCGACTTTCGGGGGGGGGGGGGGTTACTTCTTTTATATATATATATATATATATATATATATATATATATATATATATATATATAATCGCTTGGAATTTTTTCCTTTTCTTTTTTTTTTCTTTCTCTTCTCTCTTCTTTTTCTCTTTTTTTTTTGAGACTAACTTTTCGGGGGGGGGGTTTGTCTCCAAAACCCCCCTCTTAGCTACGCCCCTGGGAGATAAGCAGGAATATGATTAGTGAATCATATCTTTAAACTAGGGAAGAAGTTTTTGGAATTACATCCGAAAAATTGGGGATATTGTCCTTTCAAGAGGACGAGAAAAATAACATTTACCATAGATTTAATTAAGACAAAAAGTCTGTTAGTACTCTAGTTTCTGGTAGTTTGAGACTTAAGATTCTGGTTTCAGCAATAAAATGGTCAAAAATGTTCTCTGACATTTTAGAGAGCAAGTACAATCTTGCGTCAAACGAAAATTTTCAAAGTCGATTTAACAAAATTCTCAACAGTTCAAAAGAGGTTGAAAAGATATTAGCTAATTACAGTGTTGCATAGGTTGGGAAAATATCAAGTAGTGAACTAGGTGTGATGACAACAGCTATGTGTTGTGTGAGTGCTGTGTTCCTCTTCTCCGAAAATAAAACATTTTAGAAAATAAATCTATTTTTCTACAACTTATTGTTATTTATAGTGTTTATTGATCACATGTTATAAATATTTGTAAATTACGTATTGAGTTTTTAATTTGAGAATGTGGTCCATCGATGGAAACTCGATGGTCCATCCATAGCATCCGGTAGCCATGAATGGACCATATGCTAAAATATTTCTTTTTAATTTTCATTCTTTATTGTGTACATTTATCACGAAAATGAATATTATTATTAAAAGAGAAATAGACTGAGAAAATGTTCCTATAATTAACGCGAAATTAGAGATGGACTTCCTTTCTAAAAAAATCGAAAACTTATTTGGTTCATTGACGGCAACCTTCCTACTGATAATTTATGGTTGTTGCAATTTAAAAATTAGAACTTTTTTTTTAAATTCAATTTGTAAGATTTTTTTCGAACTTTTAGCCTTATGCGCGAAATTAAAATGTCAACTTAGATCCCCCCCCCCCCAATTGAGGATACCAAATTACAACTTTTAAGAGATAAAACGATTCCGAAGAAAAAAATCGTTTTTTTTTCGAACCACCCTACTGTGTAAACATTTAGTAGAAGAATAAATAGACAAATACATGAACTGTTTAATATATAACTAGTTTTAAAAATAAAGAAACTATTATATTAAAAATAGGAACATTATTCGGTATTTGATTAAAATGAAAAAAAAAATCAGAAACTGATACGTGGTCTAGTGTATGTTTTCTATTTAGAAGCAACCATTCTGCTTATAAATGGCAAGAGAAGAAACGGCTGTTACAGACAGAAGTGATGAAACTATTTTGCCATTGACTAGCCCAAGCTCTCTACGTCTCATCAATTAACGTTTCAACCAAAGCAGGTTCATTATCAATTGATGCATTGACACAAAATACTCAACAGCATAAGAGAAAATCGTTGCAGCAAACAAAGGCAGGGATTAAAGAGAGTAAACACCACTCAGCGCTCTATTATGGAAAACCGCGAAAACATTTTCAAGAAAAACGCTTCAGGCTCATCATTAGTGCAAGAGTCGGCGCTTCCAGGAATTTTAAACTTCTTCGAAAGACTCAGACATAGAGATAATGCTCAAAAATCAAGCAAAGATATGAAAAGCTAGGAAAATAAGTGTATAATGACAAGGAGATGTTGAAACATTCCAAAAATGAGAAGTTGCGACTTGTTTTCTATTTTTCTCCGAAGCACTTCGCTGAGATATGTTTGTTATGTTTACAGGTATTTGCATACTCAGAAATAATAGTAATTAATGAATATGTATTAGCAACATAAATGGGGTAAAATTACCGAGCGTAAATAAAAGGCTTCTTGTATTAGACTTCTGTTTAGATTTATAATTGGGCGATATATATATATATATATATATATATATATATATATATATATATATATATATATATATATATATATATATGAGGGTGGCCCAAAGCGGGTAGGTTTTTGAAGAACGTTCGAAAATTGTAGTTTTAAGGTTTTTATCACAACATTTTCGGTTTCATTTCCTAGCAGGGTTCTCGAACTTCAAAATAAAAAGTGATTTTTGTATTATTTCAAACCCAATATTTATTTATTATCAAACTTTACAAACATTTGAAAAATCCAATTTGCCCTACAAGAGAGCCCAAAGAGGGTAAGCGTAAGCTTAACTAATTGTGATTTGGTACATTTGCCAATCAAATATGAAGTTATGAATGATTTAAGTAATTGACTAGTTACCTGCCATTATTGAAAAAATACAAAAAAGTTGTACTTATCCAATTTCAAGTCAGCACATTGGTTTATAAAATATAAAGAAATAACTGATTAAATTAATAGACTAATTGATTGTCATCCTAAAAAATAACTTAAAGTTACACTTATCCTATTGAAATAGGAAATCTAAGTCAGCACACGAGTCAAGAAATTATAAATACACATATGATTAAATCCTATACCCGCTTTGTAGAAAGGCAAGTTTTTTATTTCAATAATTATAACCACAAATTTAAAAAAGGAGCAAACAAAATGACTATCGTAGTTTGTAGGTAGATTGTGTCAGAATAACGTAATATTATTAACAATCCAAAAAAATAATCTAGTCTTCGACTAATCACAAGTAGCAAAACTTCATTTTTTTTAATTTTTTTTTAGAAATGTAACTTTGTTTTATTTTAAGCCTGGTTGCGCCATAACGTTTCACTGCTGCTTCGCTGGGACTGATCAAATTTCGGGGTGTTCATGTAAATACGATATACGTATGCATCGCAGCTTACACAACATGGAGGAGGGGGGGGGCATATGAAGGCCTACCCGCTTTGGGCGGCCTACCTCCCCTATTTAAATACATATATTAGGGTGTGTGTCCCCCAAAAAAGTCGATGTTTGAAGTCGCACACCCTCTTTATATATATATATATATATATATATATATATATATATATATATATATATATATATATATATATATATATATATATATATATATATATATATATTTAGGTCAAAACAATTGTTAAAAAAGTTTCATATAATTTGAACAAAGCCTAAAAGTGTTAACTACGCCGAATTTTTTTTTTTCCGGAAGTTATTTTTAATGTTAATAAAGCGTTGCCTCTATAAACCCACGTGTACCACAAGAATACTTATCCAAATTTAAAAAATATTTACGTGTCCAGCAAGAGGCCTAAAATTTGTAATTTTCTTCAAAAAATTGATTTTTTTCAATACACTTTTATAAAAATGTGAGATATATTTTAAGAAGAAAAATACAAACAGCAAACTCGGTGATTAGCGCTAAATAGAAATTTTTGCTCTATTGCAATATTTACGTCTCCCACATAGTACTCAAAATATGAATTTTTTTCTAGTATAAGTTAAATTTTTCAATTTAAAAGCATTATTTTTTATTATTCATTCGCAAATGTTGATTTGAAATTGTGTTCACTAATGATTTTTGAACTTGATATTTTATTGAAATGTACATGCAATTTTTTAAAAGATAAATCGAAAAAATTCATTTTTTTGAAGAAAATCATTAATTTTCGACCTCCTGATGGACACCTAAATATTTTTTAATTCAGATAAACATTTTTGCTGCACATGTGGGGCTATAGAGTCAACGTTTTATCAAAATAAAATTTCGAATTTCCCCCCCCCCCAAAAAAAAAAAAAATTATATTCGGCCTAGTAAACAATCGGGCGCAAGTCGGCACCGGTAACCGTAGCTCATTTTATATGAAACTTTTTTTAGAATTGTTTTGGCCTGAAAGGAAAAATATTAGATGGTGCTCGACTTGAAACAGACTTTCGGGTTTTTTTTTTGGGGGGGGGGGGGGTGACAGCCTAGTACATATTATGCTGTAAAATAAAAATTACTAAAAGAATATCAAAAAATATCTCCATGCCAGAATCATCAAAAAAACAAAATGAGGCGCAAAGAGAGAGAGGGGAAAAAAACACAGAACTGCCTTCGTTGTCAAATCCCTAAAAATTAAATCATTATCACAGCTATTAATTCTCAGAGAAATTTCCATCTCATACATAGCATAGCTTTGAGAGTGTTTAGAAACAAGTAAAGAGCAAACTACTTAAATAATAATTCTCTGGGGGGCAACTCTGCATTCTTATAACAAGAAAAGGAACCTAAAACGCATGGCTTCGATTTCATTACTTGCATTGTTATGTAAGATCAAATTTGTCACTTAAGAGAATTAATTTTAAAAGAAAATCAAAATAAAAGTAACTAATTCGAAAATTCGTATAGTAAAGCGTCAATGTAACTCTGAGGGCCGAAAAATTATGAAATAAATTACTCAAAACATGACTCTTACGCCGAGCATGAGTTCGAGATTCAAGTATGCTTTGATGCAGTGATTCAATTACGTTACCATATTTATATTGAGATGAGCTACATTAGGAACTGTTAATTCATTTTCTATTACACCTCAGACATGTTTCATTTCTGTCAATTTGTAATAGTAATTACGAGTTGATGTAAAATTACGCATACACCAAAACTAATATTACAAACAAATAAAATTACTCTAATCAGAACAAATACAGCAGAGCACTGAACGTAGACTAGGCGAATGTCCAATTAACCGGTCCATAAGGTAAAAAATCAACTTCTGAACACATCACATGTAATATCCTACTATAATTGACACTTCAAAGCATGGAAAGGTGAAGGGGTCACCTAAAAACGTTACATCGACGTTTTTAAAAGTTGCTCAATTAATTGTTCGGATTTTTCGTTTACCGGATCTGCATCGTCCCAACCGGTTTAGATAATCGGCACTCTGCTGTACTTCTCTAAAACATCTCAAAAAATTAGCGAAAAGCGTAGTAAACAACCTAGGATGAAATCAATCTCAAATTAAACTTCCAGCATAAACCAAATAATGAACAAGACTTTTAGAAACATATGAAGGGGTGAACGGAAAAACGGTTTGACTCCAATCTTCGAATAAAACGAATGTGGGAGTTGATTTACTGATAAAACGCCAAGTTAAAAGGGAAATTAATTTTTCAAAATATAGTTTGATAAAATAGTGTTTGATTACTATTATTAGATTAGTTACAATTAACATTTATGTCACAAGATGAAAGAACAAACAAGGATTTCATCCGAAACTGGACTTATATCGTTTTTTCCGGTGAACCCTTTCTACATAGCTTCCGAATTCACTCCAGTTTCTGAAACGAGATTATGACTCCAATTTTGTTTCAACAAGAAGTTTTTTGGCGTTTGGAAAAGAATAAATCGAAATTGATTTTTGCAAAAAAAAAGTCTTAGCTAAAAAAAAAAGGCTTTTATAAAGCAGCATCGCCGAATACAATGAAATCAGCCTTGTCTTCAACCCGATCATAGACTCTTATTGGACTGGAAATATTTCTTACTTCGAATTTTATTCATCGAAGCATGAATCTTTTTCTATAACCTTAGCCTGTTGATAGACAACAAACGATTGCGAAAACCCATAATTCAAGAGTCTTTCCATCAGAAACTATTGAGATTACTCCGAAATACTAATAAAAGAGTTGAGACATTGTGTTGAGTATATAGTTTCCTCTGCTATGAAAAAACAGTCACGATTTAGTTTCAATAGCATCGACTTTTCTATTGGATGAGTCAAGGAAAAATTCCATACACTGACAAATAGATAAAATTTCTCTCACTCTTTGGAACAGGCAGTGCCAATAATAGAAACACAATCAAAAAAAAAAAATGTTAGATGAAAAAATGATGGCATAGAATAAGTTTGGACTTTTAGTATATAAATCATGGCGTCTTAAAAATACAATTCCTTTGACAGTACCACAAAAATTAACGGAAGCAAAAAGAAATTGAATTTTACACAAACAACTAATAAAAGACACCTTCATAGAAGAAAAAATTATGTTTGTCATCCTTTCTCATTTTGATACGAGTGTTCATAGAAGCCTTATGTGAGCCTAGTATTTATCCGGAAGTCAAACAAGTTGTTTTTTAAATTCGCAACATGGCATGTAACTCTTACTACGTCCATGCTTTAAAAGGATTTTACTCTAATACATTTCAGTATTTTGTACAGAAAGAGATGAGCAAGTTTTAAAAGATAACTGAAATGCATTTTGAGAAATAATATTCCGCAAAAAATACCTGAGGTATAGACGGAAGATATCAATTTTATTTACCAGAAAGACGGACATTTTAGAAGCTATTCACTTTATTTGGATTCAATTTCAAACGGGAATTTCGAAAATATGTCGTAGAACTAAATAGAGAATAGATAACACACCAGACGAAATTCTGCAGAACTTTTTCAAAAAGACATACACTTCGATTTTTTGCACATATATACTAAAAATTTCGTTTAAAAGTTTTTAAAGTATTGTATAAGAAAGAGAAAATGAAAGACCTTGTGAATGAATCTAGAGGAATAGCTGTATAAAATTATCAGTCGAGTTAATGTAGAAAATGATTAGAAGCTTTTGTGTACGTAGTTGTTCTTCACAATAGAAGAGGTTGCTAAATCGTCAATCTCGATCTACTTTGGTAGATAGAAAACGCAATCAGGTATAATTAAAATGCACATATAATTATTGATTGTTAGTTGATTTTTTATATTTAGTTAATATTCACATTAAATAATGCTTAGAAGAATCTCAAAAAGATTTGTTGGCACAAACAAAACGAGCTGATGTGTGCATCACATGACTTCCTTTTACTCCAATTTAATGTGATTTCCCCATTATTGGCAATTTTAATGTGATTCAAGAGTTATCTCTCTAAATATCACCAACAGTGATCAAATTGAAACAGATTTTAAAAAAATCGCCAAATTCGTCGCCAAGTTGACGACAAAACTTGGCGACCGAAAGATTGGCGATATATCGACAAGTTTCCGACAAATTATAACACCACTTGAGTTTAAATCGAAATTAACAATGATTTCCCCCCAAAAAGGGGCAAAAGACCCCCTTAGGAGCATCCGAATGCAACCAAAAGGAAAGTTGCACAACTAGGCCCCACTAGAAGTCTTCGTACCAAATTTCAACTTTCTAGGACATATCGTTTTTGAGTTAGTTGCGAGATACATACGCATATACATACGTACATACAGACGTGACGAGAAAGTTCGTTGTAATTAACTCGAGGGTTGTCAAAATGGATGTTTCGAGTGTCTGTAGGTTCCTAGGTATATATTCACGTGTGGTCGGGTCGAAAAAAAACTAAACGTTCATTCGGGGATGAGTAAAATGGAAATTAAGGCCGATTTTTGAGTGAAAATTTTTTCGCGAATACAATACTTTTTTTTTTTTTGTAAAAGGAAGTAAAAATGATACGAAAAGCCATAACTGTGTCAATATAGTAGCCTGCTCGTGTTTTTTATCATGCAATAAATAAATAAGATTTGAAAATTTTATTTAACTTGCAGTTCACAGTAGGATTTAAAAACCGTCCGGTTACACATTGGCTTTGTCTAGCGATTATATTTTACAGGATGCGAATATATGAAAACAGTCATAGTCAGTCCAACAAATCTAGAGAGCCGTTTTTGGAATAAAGAAAAATCTATCACAGATACTATATGTAAACGAGCTGATGTGTGCATCACATGACTTCCTTTTACTCCAATTTAATGTCATTTTCTCATTATTGCCAGTTTTAATGTGATTCAATAGTTTACTCTTTAAATATCACCAACAGTGACCAAATTGAAACCAGATTTAAAAAAAAAAATTTTTTAAACGCGAAATTTGTCGCCAAGTTGGCGACAAAACTTGGTGACCAAAATACTGGCGATATATCGCAAGTGACCGCCAAATTATAACACCACTTTAGTTTACATCGAAATTAACAATGATTTCCCCCAAAAAGAGGCAAAAGACCCCCTTTGGAGCATCCGAATGCAACCAAAAAAGAAGGTGCACGACTAGACCCCACTAGGAGTCTACGTACCAAATTTCAACTTTCTAGGACATTCCGTTCTTGAGTTATGCGACATACATACACACATACGTACATGCAGACGTCACGAGAAAACTCGTTGCAATTAACTCAGGGATCGTCAAAATCGATATTTCTGGTGTCTGTACGTTCCTAGGCACATATCCACGTGTGGTCGGGTTGAAAAAAAAAAAACTCAACAATCATTCGGGAGTGAGCAAAATGGAAATTAAGGCCGATTTTTGGGTGAAAATTTTTTTGCGAATACAATACTTCCTTTTTTGTAGAAGGAAGTAAAAAGCAAAAAAAAAAAAGTGATTAAAAAGCAGCAATTTTGAAATCGATTTTAATTAATCCAGGAAACGCACCAAGATTAAAATTTGAAATTTAAATATCAAGAAGCAGGAATGGTTTAATAACTCAGATTTCAGAAAGAAATTAAAAATCTTGCTCATTGCTCAACTACGTAAGGACGTAAAACACGTAACATCCAAAATTGCAAAAGAACTTTTTTTTTTAACGAAAAGCATTAAAAAAAATTTAACGAAGAAAAACATCTCTCCTTTCCTTTGGTAGATCATTTATCCGTGACTGACACTATTCTTTCCGTTCAGATCGCATCAGTCAAGGTGACTGACGGCAAAAAATACGATTATGAAACTAAAAAATACATTATTAGTAATTTCAAGACCGTATCAAATAATGTACTTAAATATCACTTAAACACTTCAATGGATTTTTCTTCAAACAGTTTAAACGAAGAAATACGCGTGGCAGCAAACCTTTAAATTTGCAAGGTTGTTAAGCGTGTGGCTTTCTCTAAGCTTAACTTGTTCATGTGTTTAATATGAGGTCCCTTTTCCAATCTGGTTCATGGGCAGGTGAGGATCTACTCATAATTCGCGGGCCGCCTCAACCATCGAAACCATGGGTGCCACTCTAAAAATTGGTCAGGACTGAAAAGCGCGTGGCTCCATTTCGCGACACCAAAATGTCAGCGCTTAGTTTGTTTGATGTTTTAGACATATATAATGCTAATTTTTGATGAAGTAACTATATAGTAAAACCAAATTGTAAGATTAAGTAAAAATTAAAACCTAAATTAAAAAATAACACATCATTGTCCAAGATTTTTAGGAGGTAAAAGCAGAAAAAGAACTTAATAATAAAATACATTAAAAAATCTTACTATTTGCTACTGCAGAAAAAAGCTTCCGATTTTATAGTTCATGTTACATAAATAGTTCATATTTCATACAAAAAAATAGTAATTAAAAAAAATTCAGGTATGAGATTCTTGGCTATAAGATGCATTGTGATAAAACTTTAATAAAATTTCCCAGATTAAGATAAGAATTGTTGAAATCAACAGATTGAGTGACTTTTTTAATTATTTTTTTGGGGAAAAAAACACCTTATCTTTTTAACTTTAGCAGATGGGCCAGTTTTTTGTCCTCAGAAGAATAAGATCTTTTTTGAGAGTGAGGGGTTCAAAAGTAAAGATTTGTTTCATCTATAAAAATCATTTTGAACATGGAAAAAAAAATCTGATTGGCGAAATTTTTGAAAAGACGGAATTCCGTCCCTTGGACGGAAGTGTGGCAACCATGATCGAAACCCAAATAGCACTGATAACGTTTAAACGCTTCATAAACGTTTGAAAATGGTTTCCACAGCGTCAGTGGCGCACACAAGAATGTTTCAAATTAGGGGCCGGGGGGGGGGGCAGGATCTAAGGTCCACCATTCCCATATCCTACTTTATCACGCATCCAAACATCTTCTTCTGATTGTATCGACTGTCTGACAATAAAAATTTTTTAAAAATGTGGAATAAATAATTTTGTCATCAGAATCAATTTCAAATACTTAATTAAAATACCAGATAGCACAAGAATCAATGTATTAACTTTTCTCGTAATTGAAAATAAAAGCAGCAAAACAAAATCGATATGAAAAACAATTTATGTTCACATACAGTGCGAGTTTGCAGGAGAAGCAAAAGCAAAAATAAAACTTATTTTTTCAATTTTTAAATCTGAAAGTATTGTTACCTTTCCCTAGAATAATTTTACGCACTACATACATAGGATTATAGTCGATTAACGAAACTCAAAGGCTATGGGAGGGGTCTGGACCCCCTGGACCCTCCCCTGAAGAGCGCCACTGCACAGCGTTAACAACCATTTTACGTTGCTTATGAAACGAAGTGGTCTACTTTGGAAAGGGCTAATCGCGATGATTAGTAATAGTTTTAATGAGTATTAGCTACAACATTTTTTTTTTTTTTTTCAGGAATCTGTTTGCATTAAATTAAAAGCCAGACATTTTGATTTCAAACATAAAGATGTTGTAAGTGACAATTTTGTGCTTGGTAAAAAAAAAGTTCAAATTTCGCTGGCGTTGATAAAGCTGTAGAATATCAGACCATATTTCCTCCCTAAAACGGATTATTTTTTAAATATGGAATAGCGGCGGTAATATATGCACTTAAACCATCTTTATTTCTGTTTGAAAACATGAGCGCTATTTCCTTTTAACTTGCAAGCAATATCACTTACCATAAATAAAAGGAACATTCCCAGCATGCGAAAAAAGTCGGACAAATAACCATCGCAACTTTCAAAATATAAGTAATGGACGCATAAAAGCAGTCGTAGATTCAATTTCTAAGAGACTTTTAGTGACATCTTGTATAAGATGATGCTGAGACATACCTTGCAGCATTTTACTAACAAAAGTTAAATGTCTGGCGGAGGCGTAAAAGCGAAAGAAAAGAGCGACAGATTTTTATGAAACCAAAAACAGGAAACTTTTGACGAAGACAGAGGGTTGTGAAAAAGGATGAAAAAATGCAATGTAAAATCGATGCCTGGAAGAAAAAAGAAAAGACTGGGTGGTTCCTATACAATGGGAACTCTCCAATTGAAAGAGGAGGATTATCATTTTGGGGCACAAATAATGAGAAGCTGTTTTTTTCTCTCTACGCTGAGCTAAGGAAGTGTTTTACATGACAATGCAGCCGAATGGTTGATTAATGGCTGTCAACGACAGAAGCACCCATTAAATAAAACAGATTGGCGAGGCACATTCCATACAGCTCTAACAATCCGTAAAGAAAGTATTTCGTGAAAAGTAGAAGATGTGTTTAAATTATATAAATGGGTTGAAATAATCCAACTAACTTTGATGCGAAACAAACATTTAGTAATAAAAGGTATGATTAATCGTATTGTACTTTTTAATATTTTAAGATACAAGAAAACCATACATTTTAAATACTTTTCTGAAAAACGAGTAATACAAATTCGAATTGAGGAGTCGGTTTTTTAGAGATTTTCTCAAACACGGATTTGCAAATTAGTAATCACTTTAATACTTGTAGAACTGACTTTTGCAAAATCCACAACATTTATTGTGATAGAGAATATCTACATTGTTTTAATCTGTAGATGGGGGAGAGGTTAATCAGTATGATTTTCAAAAATAAAGTTAAAGGCGAATATCCTAAACGAGCACATGTAAAACGAACAAGAACGCTAACCACAACCAAACGAGAAAAAAGTTTATGTTTCTAGAATAGAAAGGTACGGAATGTATCTGGAAATAAAATTTAAAAAATAAATATATAAGAATATTGTACGTTCTCTGTTAAAAAAAAAGTCTCAAAAAACCCAATACTAGATGCATCATCCCCTAATATAAATCAACCTCAATCAACTAAAGAAAAAAATAAAAATAATAATTTATTCAATCAAAAGAAAAAGAAAAAAATTCTTATAAAAATATAGATATTAAGCAGTCAGTAGGCAAAACGATTACCTTTGAAAGAGTTTAGTTACTCTAAGCTGAGCATTAGCATAGCATCTAAACCAGAGCTGTCCAACTGCAAAGAGCAAACGGGCCAGAATTCCAGTCACTGATCACCTGGCGGGCCGCAGTTTCAAAAAGTTGAACAATAACCTCTTACTCAGGGTCAGATTGAGGCATGGGCCCATGGGGCACAGGCCCAGGGCACCAAAAGAAAGGGGGAATTCGTTTGAACACCAGCATGGAAGTAAGACTGCTTGACCTTGATCTGTAGATGTCCTGTATCTTTTTCTCCCAATACAATGAAAGGAGTAAAAGAATAATCAAGAGGAAATTTCGGGGGTCCCGCTTGACCAAGAATGGTAGTTTCGGATGCTTCTTGATACCATAAAATGTCGAAAAAAGAAATATGCTGCATAAGAAGTTAGCGGGTCGCACAATGTGTTGGCGGGCCGCATGCGAACCGCGGGCCGTCTATTGGACAGCCCTGATCTAAACCATCGAGAAGAGAAAATGGAGGAAATGAAAACTTTCATTCGTGAAACAAAGACACCAAGTCACATGATCGATTTAAAAGTGAAGAATTGGAAGAAATCAGGTTTCTTTCGCTAGTTTTACGCAAAACGTGTCAACCATTCGTTGTTGTTAAGTCATGTGACTTGAGACCGTTGGCCAAGCTTTTCCTTAGCCAATGATTGGACCAGCTCCCTCTATTTATAATTCTTGCTCTAAGATCTAAACTAGACAGGTAGTAACAAGTCATCAATTTGCTTGATATACAGAAACGTTAATGATGTCTTTGCAAAAGAAACTTCGTTACGATATATTAAGCAACATTGGTCCTCAGCAGTAATAATTAGTGAATTCATCTTTAGTCTCATTTACTAACGAAACTCAATTTTATTTTGAAGCCATTGGCTTACTCACTATACATCTTAAATAAGAAAAGATAATGAAATGAAGATTTTAATCTTAGTGCCATTTCGAAGTCGATAAATAAAATTTGCGACATTTTATCTGACGACTTTTTAAAACTGTTTGAAAGTACAAAACATAAATATTAAACCAGTAAAAATAGTTGCACTTCCAACATAACTTAGTGGTTCAAAATGTCAAATCTTAACTCATTAAATGAATTTCATTCAATTGAATTTGATACTTTTGTTCTTATTTTTGCCAGACATTTAAGTACCTGTTATTAAAGCTGCTGACTTCAGTCACGACAATAGAAGCTTTCACTTGCTTTAATCATTTTTTAGGTTCGAAAATTGCATCAGTTTAAAATTTCAACTTTCGAAACGATGTTTCGAAAACATTTAATTTTGAGGATATTCGTGGGTTCGTAACTGCAAAATGGATTGTTTTAGGATTCACAGCATGAATGAAAATATCAATATTAAATCTAACAACAGTGATATGTGCGTATGAATGTTAAGCACTTTCATGAATCATAACAATGTAATATTCTTAACAAGAAGGAAGCTTAAAATCAATCAGCATTGTGTGATATTTAACTCCACATTTTAAAGTACAGTAGAATTTTGATTTTGTACTATGTAAACGAGCAAAATTTCAATAATCCCAGTATTCCGAAAAAATCACGCTTAAAAGTCCAAAACTCGAGCCTTTCTTCGTTGTACAGTAAACGTCTGGGTGATTTTCTGCATAGACAGATCTCCTTTCTTATCTGTTAAAATACAGCAACAAATTATATTTGCTAATACTCAGTATCCCCTTACTGAACTCAACTCAAACAAAATGACGTTTCGCCACTCTCCCGTGTACTCTTCATGTATGGCCACTGAGGATGCGCTTGTTTAAGCTCTTAAAATCAGGGTTGGGTTTTGGGCTGTCCGAAACTGGTGTAGGACAGGACAGATTTGCAATTCATTTTTTTTTTTTCTCCATGAAGTTCAATTAAAGATCATGAATTTATGTTTTCTGTTCCCCAACATCTCCCTACCTTTCAACGTGAAGCCTTAGGATTGCCACATCGCTCGAAAAAATTGGCAGATTCTTGCCATGCTAGGGGTTGCGCCCGGACCAACTATCGGACATTATCAGTTGAGTCTGATAGAGTTGATGTCGAACGCATACCAAAGATTTATATACTGAACACACTTCTGTGAAGAAATCTAACATAATCAAACTCAATTGGATTTGTTTCGGTTGAATATATCGCTCATTTGGAAGAAGAGTGCCACAATGCGGGGAAGCGTTTGAAGTTGAACTCGAACTCTTCAGGCAATTTGCACTAAGAAAAGTAAGAGTTTTCTGTGCTCTCCAGTGGTTAATATTCGAAAAAAAAATCTGTCATTATTTTCCAAAGATTATGTCCTTTGAAGTTCTTTAAGTAAAAAAAAAAAAAAGAAAACTAAAAATTTCGTATTGTGGCACTCTTCTTCCAAACGAGCGATATATTATTATGAAACAATCAGAGATGAGTCAAGCAGTTATAGCATATTAAAGCAACAATTTCAATTCGTTAAAAATAATGAATTGCTCTTTTTAAGTAATACGTTTAAAAAAGTATACAGTGAAACAAGCTAGAAGAAAATTACCATTACTTAAAAATGGAGTCGTGCAAAGATACGCAAAAGACGAGAAGATATTCATATAAATATTTATCGTTTCAGAACTTGGTCAAAATAACTAGTCCCTTAGGTATTAGGATCTGGAAGCTTAGTTACGAAACTTCTTAGCGAACTTGAAAATAAATTAAGGGAAAAAAATCATTTTATAAGGATAAACATACCACAACTTTTATGAAACAAAATACATCGTTGTTCGAAAAACATACTAACTGCTAGAAAAGTACAAACAATATATTTAAGAAATAAATATATTGTAAAATATTTTCCACAAGGGTAGAGAAAAACCGCGTGTAAGACAAAGAAAATGTTTAATGTAAAAAGTGTTGTTTGTACCCAGTGTGCTTGATCTGTTGACATAATACAATGTAACACTCTCGCTAATTTTTGCGTAATTATGACAGGATTTTATGCTTTGGAATAGCCGATGAGTTATAAATCTTCAAGCGAAATTATACTTTAACTTTACACGCACGATTTTTTTTACAATAATTAAAAATGAATTTAATGAATACAAACTTTTCGAAAACATCCTATAAGTCCAAAATCCTGCCAAGCAAATGAGTAACTTACCCAAAGCTTGTGGAAGTAGTCAAGGCCTTTTGGACTTACCTGTTTAGCGGAGAAAAGATAAAAGAGGGCCATAAAGGTTCATTTGACATCTTTTTCCTTCATCAAGAGCCCTATTTCTGAGTGGCAGTGTCGTTACAACGCTGCACCTACTTTAACAACCCAGTAGAGGTAAAAGAATCTACACGAAAGGGCTATCTCGTTAGAGTTTCCCGCCTGATAGACTTAAACCTAGTCAGGAAAGGCTTTCTTGGCGGCAGAAATTGTGCCGCAAGCACGTGGGAAGACATGTTGTCCAGGACATAAGTTAGCAGGGGAAACAGCAAATACTTTACCTTTCCAGCCGAGGAGAGGTAGAACAATGCCATACACCAGAATCACATGTCCTTGTATACCAGGACGCAAGTGCTTGCCATGCAGAAATTGTAGAGTGATCCACAGGTGACGAAAGAAGCATCCCACCGGACTGCCACTGACTTAACTCGCGACTCAACTAGAAGCGAGCGCCGCCGGAGAGAGGTCCGGGCACCTGCCTATGATCGCCAAATTCGCCAACGCGTTGGCGTCCCGGATTTTGACTGGATGGAGTACAGAGTCCGGGAGCGATAAATGTTGAACCATGGGAAGAGTTGAGGACACGTTATTGATTATGATACAAAACAGGAGCAGAAAATAATCTTACTTGAAAAGTAATTGGTCATATGTTTTAACATAATTTCAATCGTAGGAGGGAGGAAAAAGAAAATTAAATAGCTCAGCTTTTTATTTTGCAACACAAATAACGTTAATAAGATTAGAACTCCCAATTAAGTTCAATCAGCTTAAACGCTACAATTTAATAAACAAACAGTAGCGATGTTTCTAAGTTATGTAATCCGTACAAATTAGATAAAATTAATAATTTAGAAGATACGTAAAACGCATTAAATATTCATTACTGAATATTTCGTAAAACAAATAAAAAGTTGTAGTACGATTGTTTTACATTTGTCTAGTGAAATTTTAAAATATAAATATATAAGCGAAAAAAATGTAAACTAATCTAGGAGTACTGATCTTATACGTAATACGAACGTATATTAAATCAAATTTTAGTTTAAGAACTAGAATTTTAATTAACTTTCGAGTTTTATTTAATAGAGTTCAAAGATTTATGAAAGTAAACTTACAAAAGTTAAAGCAGTGAAATTACTGTGAACAAATCATGAAAAGCACTGTGCATGTTTAAAAAAAAATCGTAAAAAAAAAATGATAATAAACAATATCATCTACTTACCCTAACTTTATTACAATCAAAGCACAACATCTAAAGACTGTCAACGTTTATAAAAGATTTGTAACTACTACTTATTTGAATCAATTCGAACAAAATGTAACAAATTTCTACGTTACTACCAGTTTTAAAAAGCGTTTCTCTACCAATAAACGTAAGCCTATATTTACTAAGTACAAAATTATTCATGCCCCTACCTCGATTGTCTACGCATAGAAATTTCGTTAACTGAGAAGGCTTGAGCGAGGAGTTATGACATCAATCCGAAATGAAATGCTAGCGATTTCTTCTAGAATAGAGCCCATAATGTCTTGTCCCACAAGTGATTATTCTCAAAACCAACTTGTATCTTAAAGTGAGTTTTAATTGAAAAAATGAAAAAAAAATCATTTTTGGCTACACTTGATGAAAAGATTGTAAACGCAACTTTTTGAAGTACCCCAAATTCATGTACTTGTTTAAAAAACATTTTTCGAAGAAACATCTACCAAAACACAAGCATGAAATACTACACAGTTATCAAAGAAATATAGTTAGTACATTAAAATAGCACCTATAGTTTTAAGCGTTGATGCATTGCGAAGATTGCAAGAAATCAGTTGGCATTCATCAGTGGCGCACACAAGGGAGGGGTCCAGGGGGTCCGGACCCCTCCCAAAGGTCATACTCAAAGTCTCAGTTCTAATAAGTGAAAAAAAAATCCTCATGATAAAAGATTTTTTAAAATATTGTGCACTTTTCCTATAACGAATTGCCTATAACAAGCAGAATGGTGAGTCTAAATTGAATACACTAAAAAAACATGTTTTTAGTTTTGTAATTACAGATTACATCAAATGAGATTCTATGAACTTCTATAATCATATGGTGCTTCTGGAACGATGAATTTGATTTCTTGAATCCATTTTTTTAATTATGAGAAAAGTTAATGCGTATATTATTTTGCCTTCTGGTAATTTATTTAAGTATATTTCATTCAATAATGCTAATTATGTGTTCAAAAGTTTATTTTTTACTGTATTTCGTTCTCGAGAATAAAAAAAATCGAGTCAATATGTTTGACGGCGTATTGGGGTTATGATATGAGAATGAGGCTTTCGATCTTGGACCCTCCCCTTGCAAAATTCCTGTGTGCGGCACTGGCATTCATGATTAAGCAGGAATGACTAAGGATCTAGGTGTGCACTGTGCAAGAGTCACATTATATGACCTTAGGTGCGGGAGGTCCTCAGAATGATTTCTGAGAAATTCCTGTACTTTAGAATGGTGAAAAAAAAATTTAAGCAATTATGCATCTTTTGAATGTTCAAAAATCATGCAAATGACCACATTTTTTAATCCTGTTGATAACTACTATAATCTCTCAACGGTTAGTAGAAACTAGAAGTCTCCTTTCCTCCACAAAAATTAAACTGATACGATCTTGTTTGATGTAACAAGTTCATACCGCCTTTTAAGATTTCAATTAATATACATCAAAATTCCGTTACTAAGAAATTCAAGGGACACCAAATTTTGCTCGTTGTATCGAGAATGTGGTTGTAATGGAGTTCAAACGATGCAATGCCAATTAAAACGGGACTTAACATTTATTTCGTTGAAACGGATATTTCATCGTATTATAGTATTAATTGGTATTCGCTGTAATTACATTTTAATGTATCTACATAAAATAACGTCTAATTTCGGGCTTAGAGGGTCTCTTCCGACATTATAAGCATTATTTGTAATTCTGTGAGAATGAGTTTCATTCTTTTTGAGTGGAAGAAGTTTCAAAGAAAAGCTGAAGTGAAACTTCTTTTAGTTGTAGATAATCTTTAGACCATAGACTCCTTAGCGGCATGTATGTATACATAGCCAAATCCAATGTTGCTCGGTACAAATTAGCAATCATAAGCGAATAATACGAAAGCTGTTTTTTTTTTTCCACTGACGGAAACAAAGTAACATGAGCATGCAATTTTAATTGCAAATGCTACAATTAAAACTAATTAACACTCAATTGTAAACGATTACCCTTGCGTCCATGCATACTGTTAAAATCCAATGTTGCTAAGCACAAATTAGCAATTGAAAGTATTAACGAAGGTTGCTATTTTTGATATTTTACCCGGAATATTTCATTTTTGGCAGGGAAGAAAACTACGCTCTCAATTTTATTCATGAACATTTACTCAATTTTAATAGGAAAACTGGAAGCAACATCGTTAGATTTGGAAATGAAAACAATTCAGTCAGTTTTCACTTTTAAATACGGATCTAACGTCTAAAAAGAGATTTTGAAATTTAGTAACGCAATTCGCGTTACTAATTTCATTTTCGGTCATATCAGTATGCGCGAAACTAGCTAGTCATGCAAGAATAAGTCAAAATTGCCTACAGTCAAAATGTTTATTCTCACTTGACAGTTCAATTGCCGAATCCAACGTTACTAAATACAAATTTGCCGTTAAAAGTGTGAGTGACCATTCATCAATTTCTGTCTTCAAAAGTATGTAAGTAAAATTTATTCGGCGATGCAGTAATAGATCAAAATTACATGCAAACAAATTTTTTATACTTATCTGACAGTTAAATTTTCAAATCTAACGTTACTAAATACAAATACGCAGTACAAAGTAAATAAATATTTTGATATTTTTCTCGCATTGTTTCATTTTCCTACACTAAAGAAGAGATTCCTAGTAACCCTGAAACACGCGAATCGAGTCTTAACTGAAAGTCGGGCTAACATGTTGGATTTGGTAATTTCGTATATGACATTCATTGTAAAAGTAGTCTTCATTCATATCTTGAAAATGCGTATTTGTTTGCTAAGTGGCCATTTAGTTATATCTTTCAGTATAAAAGCGAAGTTCTTTTCGAAAGACAAATATCTAATAGTAACTGAACACTTTCACTTTATTCCCAAGCAGTAATTTTCAAACGGCTCTTTATATAATATGGTATCATTTACAAGGAGATACACCACTTTTACAATGAACGACACTTATACGTTACAATGTGAAAGTGCGGTATTTAATATGTGCCCAATATTCCCTCTAAATATATATTTTTTAATTTTACAATTACAACAACAAGTCGAAGCACAAACAAATCTTATCTTCGAAATAAATGACCATGTTTCATCCGTGTTTAAAAGTGTGCATGAAATTCGCTGAATAAAGCATTAATAAAACAAAACTGCCTATAGAACCCTTAAATGTCGGTTCGACTCCTCAAATATAACGTGAATGTATTTCCTATCTTTCAACCACTTGGAAAAATCTAAATTAAAAGAAAATAAATAAAATTGATAGAATTATAAACGTCATTGACTCCAGGGCGGTCATTCCAAGCTCACCAGCTTACGAGATCGAGATTCTCGCTCACGTGATCGGTTGTGACGTAGAAATGTCGGAAAGTAGTATTCTAATCTACTCGAACCTAGCCGCAACCTAAGTTCGAGTAGATTAGAATACTACTTTGCGACATTTCTGCATCACAACCGATCACGTGAGCGAGAATCTCGATCTCGCAAGCTGACGAGCTTGAAATGACCGCCCAGAGCTTAATCCAAAAATTGCTTTTCTTAGATTTATGAAATTTACAACTGGTGCAAATGTAACTTTTTTGGTAACTATTGATGCAAATACTTCCATTCTCTCTAACGAAATATTCTGCAGGTACAACGCATCATACGTTTCAAAACTAGTCCTATGTATTTCAACAAATTTTATTGTAATTGAAAAAAATAATAATAAATAGATTTATGTTTTTGACAGTATAATTTTGCAAAATAATTGTTTTTAATTAAACTGAAGCTAGAGTTATTTAATATATATGAATTAATGAATCCGCAACATGTTTTATTAGAAAAGACAATGGAAGTTTGAAAATAGCAAGTTTTGTTTTTTGTTATACGGCACCTTTGATATTACGAGTTTCGATTAATATGGTTAAAATTAATGAAATTAAAATATAAATCTATTGATTAGGTATTAGGTTTTATTACTACAAATTTTTAATAGAGCATATAATTACTTTTAAGCAAATACAAAAATTAAAACATAAACCAACATTAACTTTAAATTAAAACTAGCAAAATTATAGTAAAGTTTTACTGTTAAACCTAAAGTTTGAAGTTTTTTATAAAGTTCACATTGGATTAGAAGACAGATCATCAAAATCTGGCACACACATTGATGATGATTGTGCAGGATACTAGGGATGCACCGATACGCAAATTGGCCAATTACCGATTAATCGGTTGTTGGTTTTAATTGGCCGATTAATGATCATAATGATTATTTTAATGTTACCAATTCATCCGTCAAACTTTGTTTCAACTTTAGAAATTGTAAACTGTTAATTTCTGAGACACGACTTTTTTTTCCTCCTCTTTCCTAATTTTCCAAAAAGCATTTCAAAATTTCATGCAATTTCCTTCAGCCAATTTTCATATTAATGTTAATAAAATCACATAATCTAATTACACATGAAAATTTTTAAAATATTTGCGGACAGCCTGTGGTCAGCAGGCAAGTTTAGGAGCATTTTTTAATTATTATTATTTTTCATTAACAAAAGTTTTTGTATTCATTCTAAAAACTTATGAGGTTCTCTAAAACCACTATTCTAAAGGGGGAAAATACCAACTCATGAAATATTATGCAACATCGTATATGTGAGCATATTTACTCAAAATAAAAAAATAAATGAAAAAAAAAATTAATTCGTTTGTAAAAAAAATAACGTTTTTTCCCCCTCAAATGATATTTTTAAAAATAAGTTTTCTTTTTGTTGAATCAAAAGTTGATAAATTAAATAGTTGTAAAATGTATAATGTATAGTTAGCTACGAGGAAAAAAATAACTAAAAAAAATCCGGTTGTGTCACCAAAAGATGGGAGAGGGAATCATCATACACTTTTGGAAATGATCCTGATTTTCTTTAAAAAATAAAAACAAAAGCATTTGGAAGCTTTTTCTTTTTAGTTGGATCTCTTCAGTTGCATCATATTTACATTTGTTTATTTCTGTTAAATTTCTGTCCTACAAAAGATAAATAGAAATAACATTATAACATGAAAATTGGCTGCAAGGCAGGTGATATGAAAAGTGTAGGGGGGGAGGTAGAGGGAATAAATATTTTTTACATTATAATCAAAAGGTCCTGGAACTGAATTATTCTTAGTAGTGTCATGCATGTGAATATATGATGAGAGAATTATTCTTTTAATACTTTATTCAGTTTCACGTATTTTCTAAACTATTCGTTTTTATTCAGTAAGTTACCGCCCTATAGCCAGGGCTAAGGCAGAAATACATGAAATACACCGCCAGCTCAGTCAATTCCAGCCGAGGACTGCAGTTTCGTGCTTATTAGCACTCATCAGCCCGGCATAGGACTAACCGAGCTGGAGGCGGAAAACAACTTAAGGAAGCCAAGAGTGCCAAACAAACTGGTAGCTAATATAGAATGTTTTCAGCCTCCAGCTCGGTTAGTCCTATGCCGGGCTGATGAGTACTAATAAGCACGAAACTGCAGTCCTCGGCTGGAATTGACTGAGCTGGCGGTGTATTCATATTCGTTTTTACTCTGTACATTCTATTTTATGTTTTCGGCAAGTTACATTCATAAATTGTTCATTAATTTATTTGTTCATGAATTTATTTATCATAGTTTATTGTCGAAGGTATGATTAAAAAATTATTCTGAAAAATATTTTCTTGGCCGATTATAAATAATCCGCAAAGTGGCCGATTATGGCCGATTAATCGTTGTATCCCTACAGGATAGAGGTACATTACAGGTCTCACCGAATTTCTTTGACAGTTCTAAAATCTCCAATATGACGGATTTTCGTTTTATTTGTCTCCATATTTCCGAGGACGCTGTCAGGAGGTAAAAAGAAGTGTCCAGGAATCAGGAGTAATAAAGTCCCAAGGTACTCTCTCCTATTATTGATTTTTTAAGCTACAGTCAACTCCCGCTACAACGCGATCCGACTTACGCGAAATGGCTATAACGCGAATTTTTCCCGAGTAACGAATTTTAGAGCTAACGCGAATTTTTCGCCCACAAAATGAATTTTTTTGGAAGGAAGTATCAGCTTCGTTATTGGCTACTAAATATTGATTTCGTGAATGTTATTACGTCCCTTTGAGCATCACTAACAGCCAAAGTTCCCACGCCAAACTAGTCTAGTGCATCAAATAACCATAATGGCACCTTAGTGTTACCTTCATCTAAAGTTTCAAAATGTGAAGAAACAGAAAGTTTCTGATAAAAAAATTTAAAAAGGCTAAGATTCTCGATATGCTTGAACAATTACAAAACGTCGAAGGTAGCGCGACAATAATTATGAGTGAATCTTCCATATGTACCATTAAAAGTCAAAACAAAAAGATGTCCGTAAAAGTTTAGAACTTAGTTTCAATATTGAAGCTTGCAGAGCAGTCTAGCAAAGTAAAAATTATGAAAATGGAAGCTACACGCTCTCTTGCATTGTGGATTAATAAAAAGATCAGGTAGAGGAGATGTAGCTACAAATTGAAACGTTTTAAAT
Source organism: Uloborus diversus (assembly GCF_026930045.1). Taxonomy (NCBI): domain Eukaryota; kingdom Metazoa; phylum Arthropoda; class Arachnida; order Araneae; family Uloboridae; genus Uloborus; species Uloborus diversus. The sequence continues at coordinate 136,286,201 of NC_072740.1, forward strand.
AAAAGGTGAAGCATATTTAAAAATGTATTAGATAAGAATAACGATCTCATCTTGGAGCATAAATCATCACTAGTATCTTCATTTTTTAACTCGCAAATATTGATACTGTATATACTGTACAGTACTATTTTGTGCATCATTTTAATTTTCTGCATGCAGTGCTTACCATTGTTTTATTTTATATCTTTTATTCCCATTGGTCATTCATTTTGTGCATCTTAAGTATTTAATGTTGAATAACAGTTTATTTTTTAAATACAGTAAAAGTTCTGTTCTTTACGGAAGAAACCTGTAATGATTAAGGAATGCTTTAGAGCAGTTTGAGGGGTGTTTATAAGTGCCTAAAAGTATTTGGTATGCTTTAAAAAATTTGTATGCATATATTTTTCTACAACGCGAAATTTCAACTTACGCGAGGAGTCTTGGAACGCATCCCTCGCGTAAGTCGGGACTCCACTGCATTGCATTACTAGTATCAAGTTTACCTATTTCTTGAATTATCCACGAAATTCGCTTATCCGCGAGTAATCGGGAGTTTACTTATATAACTCGTTTCTAAGTGAAATGGTGCTATATTTTAAAAGAACGTGTCAAAAACATTAAAGAGCCTTGCTTAAGTTAAACTTTGTAAAATATGGATATGACGAATTTTGAAAGACCACTACTCATTTGTTCCCAGAGATTTCATCCACATTGAAAAACAAGCAAAACGTAATTACAAGGCAATAGCAGGCAAAAACACTAATCGAAAATTAAGATGTTCCAAAATTAAAGATGAAATCATTAAAAACCTGGCACAAGTCCCATAACAACAGCAACCATATTTCAGCTATGATTATCACTTCCATTTCATCCGAATTTGCCCCAGACACTAAAGAATATTTCGACACATTAAGGATGAGGTAATTTCCTAGTCGGAGGGAGAAAAAAAACGTAATCGCTAACCTAACAAAAGAAATAAAATTAGCACTTTTTTATTAGATTTGATGCAAATACCTAAATGATAAACCATCATTTTAAACACTTTCTCTTGACGCGTTTGCAAGGATATAATAATCCAAAAGAGAAAAAAGAAAAAAACGAAATGGCTCGGAAGAAGTTATGCATTAAAAAGAGGCAGATAACAAGGATAAAAAAACGAGACCATTAAAGTTCAAGAAGAAATACAAAATTTACTATGAAATTTTCTTAATTACAATATACAGCTATTGTTAAAAGACATTACTAAGTTCTTTTTTTTTCCATAGTGAAATGCTTTTTAATGTTACGAAGCAGAAAAGAATTGCACTTACATGCAGAGCTGGTTTATTGCAAGATTTAATGGTAAAAAGCTTTACCTTCGGAAAAAAGGTAAAACATTTTATGCTTAGAAAATATTACGTAGAGGTAGGAATAAAAGAAAATATTGTATACAGAGAACTAATAATGTTCTTTCATTGAGCGAAACCAGTTAATTAGCAACTTAGTTACCCATAACAAAATGCTAGTTCGTTTCAAGAATCAGTGGTTACAGAAGCAAGAGAATTGTTGTAGTTAAGTCTTAAAGTAATCACAGAAGTATTTTTATTAAGATGAATGGAATATGCAGAACATTTTCTAAGTATATATTCTATATTTTTTGCACATGCATGTCATGCTATAGTGTCCCCTTGAAAGAAGTAGCACTGCCTTTCTAGGACGTCATTTCACATAAATTCTATTGTATAGTTGTGGTCTTTTTATAAAGTCAATCCTTCCCTTTTTCCACGGTTCAGGTCCCTTTCGGCAAACAGCAATAGAAGTACGAGAATTCCCAAGATAAAATTAGAGTTGTGCTACAAAGAGATGGAGGATGAACTTGAAGAAGAAAAAGAATACTTCATTTTGAAATAGGTAGGATCAGAGAGATCGCGCCATCAGCAACGTTTTTACTGCTCACGCGTTCTCGCTGATCCTACTTTTTTCAAAACGAAGTGTTCTGCTTCGGCTTACAGTTCATCCTCCAACTCTCCATGGCACAACTGCATCTACTGAATGATGGTCCTGTTATGGGAAAACGGAACTAAAAAACAAGTTTGTTCATTAACATTGTCACATTTTTAAGACACAAGGCCACCTTTTTTTTTTTAAGGTTTTTTTTTTTTTTCCATGAACAATGCATACTCAATATAAATCAAAATTTTACTTTCACCAAAAGGCTCGTTACATTGAAAATTACAGGTAAATTCTTGTTTGTGTTTTAACACCTTGTGGAAAAACAGCGCCAAATAGGTCAGGTATTTTGGGAATTCAAATGTATTTCAGAAGCAATATTATTTAATTAATGAGTATTGTTAAAAAGAAAACAACCCTGAACAACTCAACGGCAACTTTAAATATTTCGCTACCTATATGAACCATTGAAATCTAAAACGGAAATTCACTTTTGAAATTTTAAGCTCTAAAAAGAAACATTTATCGACTTTCAATACATTGAAGCATAACAACACATAAAAAGGATATATATCAAAATGTTTAACAAGGTAGATTTTCGCCATCGTCTTCCTTAATTCTCCCCCCCCCCTCATCCCTCTTTTTTTTTATCTAGACAGACTTGGTACGAAACAGACATAAAAAGTGTCTTAGTTATTTAGTATTAAAATTAAAAGTCGATAAACATTTGATAGAATTAGCGATTCGATGCATAGGTTGTTGATATAATTTACTCGTTCATCATTAACTATAGCTTAAATACGTGATTTGGTATCGATAATCCTTTTTAATATAATAATCTTTTGTAAAAGTATCAGGAATCGTCTTAAACTAAATCTTTAGACAGAACAACAAAGTGCAACTACGAGAAAACATTTCATTGCGGACAAAAGTGGTCGAAAATTATCACTATTCCTTCGAATAAAGAACAGGTATACCAAAGGTTGTTTCGCATTATATATTGGGTAAAAGATCTTGTGTTTCAAAACACTCTTTGAAAGTAGAAACGCCTTACAATTTAGTAGCAGTTACCTGCACGCTGACATCAGATGAAAGGATTTGTGCACGAAAATGACTGAAAAGTTTCATTCATTAATTCTTTCGCTGAGCAAAACAATGCTGTACGGAATCTATTTCCAGGCGTTACATAAAACAACTTCATTGAAAGGGATTAAACAGCAATTTTCATTGTCTATTATGAGTTGGTTTGTTCCACAAACCAATGGAAAAGTTTAGCATGCATTCACACGAGATCGATTTGGGAGGGAAATGGTATCATTTAAATTGGATTTTTCAAGAGACAATAGCTAGTGGGACTCATTTGGGTTTTAGCATTTCTATCGTCACACGCGCCACATATTTACACCGATATCCTTTTTCGAAATTCTGTCTCTTTATTCTCCTTGTTTTTTTCTTTCCCTCTGTCCTTAAATGATAAGTAACGAAGAAATTTGGAGTCGATCTCGCTAATAACGAGATCAAAGAGACCACGATCATTTCTCGTTATAACTAGTGATGTGCCGGATCGTTAAAAAAGTAGATCCGCGGATACGGATACGGATCCGGATCATTAGTGTCAAGATTCGCGGATACGGATACGGATCTCAAAATGTTTTTGCCCAATTCAACTATCCAAGTGTAAAATTTATTCCGGAAGGTATTCCCGTCACTATAATAACAGTTTCTTCAAAAAATGTCATCTACGGCGAAAATATAATAAAGACTATGATTTACTCTTTGAAGAAATCTCCGTTAAGATTGATGGAGAGTTGGAAGGAACGGGTAAGCGCAGCATTAATTCTTAAATGGAATGTGGAAAATTATTTCTATCTTGCTCGGTAGATGTAGGATACAGGAGCAAGAATATAAAGCTGCTACTGGATAGGCTAGAGATAATTTTTCGCATTTTATTTCAGCATAAATGCAGCGCTGACCCATTCCACCCAAATTGCTCCGACCGACGAAATAACAGAGCCGGGAACACCGTTACAAACAGTAAATAGAAACTTTTGTCTCACTGTTTTTGAAGGATGCAGGGAAAAACCAAAATGAAAAAAAACAGAAACCCCATATCAATAACAAAAACTAATATTAAACTAAAAATTAAAAAAGAAAAAACATGTCTCAGAGAGCCGTTGGTTTCTGAAATGATACCTTATAATTTAAAAAGGGAATAAAACGGAATTTAAACGGAATTTAAGAGTCTTTTGTTCAAATATTTAAAAAATTTTTGAATAGAAAAGATCCGTTTAAGATCCGTCAAAAAAGTAACGGATAAGGATACAGATCTTTATTTTTCCTCGGATATCCGCGGATACGGATACGGATATCCGGAACATCACTAGTTATAACCCAACGCTCGGAAAAAAAAAATCAGAAAATTATTTTTCTTACTTTATTTTTAACTAGCTAACATACCTAGAGTTGCCTCGGTCAATATTAATATTGAGAAACAATTTATACATTATTTACTTATAGCTGTGTCCCGCAGCTGAAAACCCTTGATTTATAAATTAATTAATTTTTAACTGAGCCGGGCAATAAATGCGGAAAATCTTCCCGTCCGCCGACGGGTTCGAACCCAAGACCCTATTTTTGCTGGCCGCGCGCTTTTCCTACTGAGCTATTCGGGCTATTGATACAACAAAAAATGCATCATGATTATTATTGATTTAATTTCAATTTATTGCTGCTCCACTCCTATTAGTCATAGCGTGATGTTATATAGCCAATCTCAATAAATAGACTATTCAACACAAAAATAATTTTTCAGTTCGAACCAGTAGTTCCTGAGATGAACGCGTTCAAACGAACAAACTCTTCAGCTTTATATCATTAGTATAGATTTCTGCACATTACCAAAGAAGCTGGTAATTTTGCTTTTATCTGTCATTGTCCCTTTCTTTGCGTTATTGTTTAACGGAGGAAACTCACGGTCCGAAGAGCATCGTTCTTTGCGGGTTTGATTCGAAAAAGGTTTGAAGTTTTTCTGTCCTCTCAAAAACAGACTCACTCAAAAACATTTGAGTTTGTTGGAGGTGTTTGATAGCGACGTAGCCAGAAAACTAAAGTCAGAGGGATGAGATAAATTTTAGTCCTTACCTATGGTTAAAGAAGGAAGAACTTCGAGTTTCGAGAGCGGATATACCTCAAAATCCCTCTAGACCAGGAAGCCCGGCGAGGGGCGTACCCTGGTGTTTGCTATTCAAGCTCGAAATACTTCACATTCGTCATTATCATCGTCATTTTAATTATTCTTTTCAATCACAATTATTAAAAACCAAGTCGGTTGATTTTGAAATGTTCAAGGATTTTTTTTCCAAGAAAGGAAAAGCTGAGCTGGAGAGGTAGATTAACTACAAAAATAGTGCTCAACATAAACAGGATTCGCTCATAGAAAACCGAGTTATGCTCCCATAGACTTATCATTGTTCCAACCAAGTAGGCCATTTCCTCGTTAACTCCGGGTTCTCGTTAAATCAGAGCTCTCTATTGGCAAATTTGACTGCATTATACAAATTTTTCACAAAAAACTATTTCGCCGAATTGAAAAAGTAACAAATTCTAAGCAGTTTTTACTGGGTTCAACACAAGAGCTATCAAGGTAAAAAATGTTTAGGCACAATGTAAAAAAAATGCAATTATATTTCAATTTAAAGTCTAATGTTTCGTACTCACGGCAGATTTTCAGATGCAGAATACTAAACACTTCTAAGATTGGGCTGTAGCATGCAGCAAAGCAATGTACTTGATGCTGAGCTGCAACTTGTGTCAAATTATGTTTGTCATGTGTCAAATTATGTTTGTCATTGATGAGAGGCTTTGGTAAACTGTCACATTGGACGTAAAGACCGAGACGAAACACGGGAAAGGAAATTATTGCTAGTGCTACAAAAGCACAAGAAGAGGAGAAAAAATTGATTTAGAAACACAAGAAACAAAAGCGATGTTTTAAGTTAATTAGTTAAAATATCTTCCGAAGATTGTCAGAAAAGGGTGGGCTCACGAAAAGTGACAATCAGGACAGAGACAGTTTGCTTTTTCTCTTGACAGTAGTTACGCTAAAAAATTAATTATCGTTCTTCATAAGACTCCTGCAATGGCTTTATGCTTGTATAAGAGTGTGTAAAAGAAACAATTCGTTCCATTGAAAAATGTGCCCTTTTGTCACGGTTCTCAACGTTTTTAAACGCACCAACACTTTAGTTTCAACAAAATGTGTGATCAGTGGCGTACATTGAACCCCCGTAACCCCCACGGCGCAAGGGGGTGCAGGAGGTATGGGGGCACATGCTCTGAAAAAATAACACAGCGTTGAAATTTAAAAAATAAAATCTTATGGGGGTGAAATTATAAATCTTGCGGGGGGGGGGGCGCACCGAAGTCTGTGTACGCTACAGTGTATGTTATTAGCAAAACTTATTCATATGTTTAACTCATAAAGTTTAATTAGGTAATTGAAATTGAAAACAAGAAACTTGATTTTAATGAGCATTTTACTAAACTTGTTCTTGATCAGACACACAATTTAAAAAATTTTAAATTCTCAAGTTTCTGTTTACGAAGTTCACTTTTTTTGCGGGGGAGGGGAATAATATAAAAATCATTACTTTTATAAAGAACGGGTTCTTTTTCACATTGTGAGTTAGACAATCAATCAACGTACCGTCTCAAATCAGGAAACTTGTAAGCTGTGAGCTATCTTTATTTGTTTTGAAAAGTTTCCCAAAATTATGACCCATTGCACTCCGTTGTTTCCTCAAAGGGGACATCGAAACTCTAAAACAACTCTCGAGTGTCCTTTCTCAGGGGACATTAAGCGTGACATTTATGTTTATGAGTGAATCAACTTATTCCAGAGGACCTTTCTGAGAGAGATTAAAATTTAAACGAACGATCATTTTTTTCATGATAGCCAAACGGTAATAGAAGCAATGCAAGCGAGCAGAGGTACTTCTTTGAAGCTTAAATAAAAGGCTTTTGTGTAATCAACAAAATTCCTCAGAAATTAATTGACGTGTAGAAACTAAAATTGAGATTGTGATGTTATTTCTTTTTTTTTTTTTTTTTTTTTTTTTTAATATATCCCCAAACATCGAACAGTAATGAAGTTCGTATGGGTATAAAGCTGTAAGAGACATCTCTCTAGTAAGCGTAGGCTCTTTTGTAAGCTCTTAAAGCTTTAAGTTCAGCGATATATATGTTCAAAAAAAAAATCACAATAGGAACTGTTCTGTTCCTCCAAAGAAGTTAGTAATTATAACATGTTTTCTTTTTAATTAAAAAAGTACTTCAGAAACACTTCAGACTATTTCTACACCAGCTCAGAAAACATTAATAATAATTCGTCATAATACGTTGCAATTAACTCAAAATAAAGTTCGCTTTTTTATTATCATTTTTAATCTGCTGATGATACAAAGCTGAAAACATGGTGCAGACAGAACGAAGTAGCATTTTGTTTCTAGGTCTAACATCAATAGAATTACTAAGGTCTAGGATCCAACAAAAGAATTCCTAATGCCATACATTTTATAAAAGCAAAGGCACTCTAACAAGTAGAGAACGCAAGGCAGAAATCAAACAAACGATAACCATTGCTTAAGGATAAATGCAGGAAAATATAAAAGGGAAAAAAATAAAGGGGAAATTTTTCTTTAAAACGTATAGTTAATTTGAAAGAAAATATGCATCAAAATAAACAAATACACTGATATTATTGAAAAAATAAATTCAATTAAATCAACAAAAGAACCTAATCATTTACTGCAGAAAATAAAATTTAATGTGACATATGTTAAAAGCACAGTCTTCGAGGAGATAAAAAAAATCCCATAACCCAGAGGTTCCTAAACTGGGTGCCGCAGGAAGAGGTGAGAGGTGCCGCAAAGTGTGCATGGTAACAATATGTAAGAGAACTACACTAGGATGTCGTGAGAAAATTCTAATTCTTCAAAGGGTGTCGTTTTTTGGAAAAGTTTGGGAACCCCTGACAGAACCCAAAATGCACAAAACTAATCTTTTGAGACATAAACTATGCGATTAAAACTAATGATAAAAATGAGAGGAACTTTTAGTTTAAAATCGATGGCGAACTTGGAAAAAGAAAAAGCATCAAAATCGATAAATCAACAGACATACTGTAATTGGAAAAACAAAATACAAGTAAACCAATAAAAGGAAACGACACCAAACACATTTATTGCAGAAAATAAAATCTAATGCGACAGATATATAAATCACAACTAAAAAGGCGCGACAGTCCCCGATGCGATAGGAAATCACATCACCCAAAATGCATAAACCATAAATTCCGCATTTAAAACATAAATTGCGAGGTTAAAACTGGATAATCAATGGATTTAATTCATAATAAATATATTAGAAACTCTCAATAAAGGGCCCTCCAGTTTTGCTTCATATCCTTAAAAGCTCTTTTAAAATCTTCAAAAGTCAAAAATCGAAATTTTCCGCCGTCAGCTAAAACACATAAAAGATTTTCCGTCTTCTATCAAAGTTATTTTCGGCAAGTCAAAGTTTTACTGTCGTCTTCGCAATGCATTTTAAAAGAAAAATGTATGCCTTAATAGATCGGATGCTCTCCGTGCATTGCATTTCATACGTAGTAAAGAAAAGAGTTGTAGAAAAAAAGTATAGACAAGAAGGAAGATGGAAAAAGGGGGAACTTTCCCGCGAAAAGAAAATGCCGTCTCTCGGCAAAAGCTCTCAAATTCGCTGAACAAGAGGATTGGAAAGCCGCCAATTGAAATAAAACATTTCAGTTTCTCTAGGTCGGGGGATTTCACTAAAATAGAGAAAAGTTTCTTCACTAAGAGGAATTCTGTTCAAAAGCGAATGGGAAAAAGGTTCCCCTGATCTTTATCGATCAGAAAAGCTGCCCTGTGTGAGCATCCACATTCATTAAATCGTAATAATCTTCTTCAAAAGATGAGACTGCGAATAAAAGACTGACGATTATTAGTGAAGTAATAGAAGACAGCAATTAAGCCATTGACAAAGTATAAGTTTCCTTACATTTTTGAGGAATAACTATTGACATTCGGTTTTATGATAATTAAAGAAACAAATGAGTTATTCCGTCACTAAAAGCAAAGTCAAAGCTCTCGACTCTAGTCTTCTGTTTTTCCAACATGCTTTTAAAACTCAAACTTATTTATAATCAAATTATAGTTTGTAACCATTTGGAGTATGCTGTGCAGTTTTGGTCGCCTTATCTGAGGAAAGATATTTGTGTATTGGAAAGGGTTCAAAGAAGGGTAACTAGATTAGTAAGGGGACTTTCAGATTTAGATTATGATACCAGACTAAATAGGCTTAATATGTATAGCCTGGAGCAAAGAAGGTTCTGAGGGGACATGATTCAGTTGTTTAAATTTATCAAAATGAATGATGTCAATGGATTGAATTTTTACACCGAAAGCAGGACGAGGGGTCATTGTTTTAAGCTATTCATATCTCAGGCTAACCTGGAAATAAGGAAAAACTACTGCTTTAGAACGGGTTGTGGGCATTTGGAACAGCTTACCGGAAGAGGTGGTAATGAGCTGGGCCAAGAGCCTGTTGCTGGTCGTCACATTTGTATTTGTAACGTTATTTAATATGGTTAAAGACTCCTACATCATATTTAAAGGAGTTTTGTGCAAGACAAAAGCATCTATCTACTGTCATTAAATTAGGCTCATTTAATTTCATAGCTATTCGAGTCTGGCAATGAAGATTTCAAGAGCTTTACAAGAATTGCTTGCCCTCACGCAGAAAAAAAAAGCAGTAAACCTATCGAACAAGTTAGACATCTGAAAAATAATGTTGATTACAACAGTCAAATTTCTATAACTCGAATAATTAAACTGACATTTTTAAAAGAAGTTTTGGGTTTCTTTATTTAAATCGGATTTTTTTGATTAAAATCAATTTTTTTTTATTTTTTAAAACCTTCAAAAATTTGTGGGTATTAATTGCTTTACATTTATTAACATAATATATTTCATAGTATAGATGAAAAAGCAACTCTTTAGCTGTTTTCATTTCATGGCAGTAGCTATTTTTAATGATAGTTTAAGTAGATATGTTTACACAAACGCATGATTCAAATTAAATTTAATGTTTACCTCCCCCCCCCCCCTCCTTAGCTACAACCACCAATCCTTCAACTATAATTCTAGGAAACAGTAATACCACTATTCCACAGAATTATAATTTTCATACTTTTTAGAAAAAAAGATTCCTAAAATTTTGCAGTTTTCTATGTTTATCAGCTTAGCGTCATCAAAAATTCTGAAATTGATTCAATTGTTCAATCGGGGATGATGAAGGCAAAAAAACCTTGATAATGAAGCATTCTGAACTAATGAATACATTCAGCTTACTTTTAAAAATAGGAAAAGTACTTTAAAAAATATTGAATATTTAAAGATTTATGAATGTGTTATAATGTTTAAATAAGAGATGTGATTTTGTTTTACGCTTTGCTAAAGGTTTCCATCATCATTTACACTTTTAGTGTAAAATAATATGTTGAACGACTACTTTTCTTGACCATAACATATTTGTCATGGTGTATAAGAAAAATTGCAAATGTTTATTTTGTTCTGAACAACTAATTTTGGAGTAAAAGCAATATTGAAAGAGTTTAAAAATCCGTTACACACACAGAAAGAGGGATCTACGTAGTTTTGCTAGTTAGAGTTAAGATTGTACAATGAATGCAGCATTGTTAAATTTAGAGCCACAACTTTTAGAGATGCAAAATTAATTTATAAATATAAAATCAACTGATTTTAATCAATGATTTTAATCAGTGATTAAAAAAATAACTTGATTAAAATCAATTGATTTAAATCAATGATTTTTTTTCTAAATTCACTTCATTTAAATCATGATTTTAATCACGATTTAAATCGAGTTGATTCCCCTCGCGATAGCAGTGCTATTGTATAGATAAAAAAAATGTGTGACTTACCTGAAAATAATTATGAGACTTTTATCTGACTTCACTTCTGCTTAGCAATATTGTTATACTTTAGGCACTCTGTTCCACGATTCAGAAAAATTAAATTGATTGTTAATCTTAATGACGTAGTTTTCATGTTAAATAACAACCCACGCGTAAACAAAACCCTAAAATTGATTGTTCATCTAAAATTTTGATCATTAGGATAATTAATACAATTTTCACTACACTTTCACTTTATTGCAGGTAGCAAAAATCAGACAGAGCTTATCTTTTGATATCAATTAAAATACAAAAATCCTAAAGCACTGGCATTTTTCCTCAAAATGGACATATGTTAATATTTCGTGATACAATATAGCAATATAGTAAATTATATAAATTATAAAAACTTTTTATACACTTACTGATCACAGTTAGATCAAATCATATCTCATTACCTGAAAAAAAAAAGAATAACAATGAATAAATTATCAGAAATCCAATTAAATTTTACACTTTAAGAGTGTCAATATTGAATCAGAAACTGAACACCACCAAAAAAGATTTACTTTAACCTCCCACGTTAAGAGAACTGAGCAAGTTAAACAAGGCAGAAATCTGATATTTGCTTTTAAGTCCCTCTTGAAATTTCATTAAAAGATCCCACAATAGATGCGGCGAAATCTCATGCAGTTGTAGTTGATAAAACCAGTACAGAGTTTAATTGCAAACACTTTTAAGTTATACAAATCACTTTTAACGTAAATCGCCACAAAGCAACATATTAAAGGAAAATCAATGCATTTGCCTCTTCACAATTAAAATTGTACTTAAATTCGTATTACAAATAAATTAGAATTTCATTTATTTTTCCACCTTGTTCATTTCGTTTACTGACTAAAATTATAATACCTTCCCCACTAGTTACGAAATTTGTATAGCTAGGAATGCCATAAGAAAAGCAAAATATAAAAATACTATTGTTATTGAAATATATTAACCGTCACGTGCGGGGCAAAATGGTGACTTTTCCGTGGAATGGCCTTAATGGACAATTTTCATTGTTAACTAGCTGCGTGCCCGGCGTTGCACGGGCTACTTAAAAAATGAAAGAGATGTCCAATTGATGTTTTTGTATTACTCTGACATCAGTTTCTAAAGCGCTAAGGAGTAAATAAATACGCGTAATGCAAGGTTTGCAAAGCACCAGTAGAGAATATTTTTGGCAAAAATCTCTTTAATGTTAATCATTGTTATCAATGATACAAGTTATGAGTATTTTCAATTAGCACAAAAGATGAAAATATTTGCATTATCAACTATAATCTGTGCTCACGTTAAAATGAATTACACCTGATAGACTATATCTGAAATATTTATGTACAATTACAATCAGCTTTTTACATAAAATGACACACACTTTTTGGTTGATTACGTGAAACTGAAGCACCAAGACTAAATAAATACCAATAAGCATTAATTTAATACCAAGTCATCAGATTCCAATTTGGCTTTAGTTAAAATCCTTAAAAACAATCTTTTTTTTCAACTCTGTTTCACTTAAAGAAATCCAAACGATCTTAATTTAACATGTTCTTTTAACGATACAAACTGTATTTCAAAAATAGATACAGGAAGGAAAAAGAGAGTTATTACAATTCGTAAACTCACTCATGTGACGGGAAAAAGTCCAACAAAATAAACATAATTAGTCGCACATCCTAAATGTACCCAAATATGAGGCCGGTGAATGATAAACTTACACTACAATCAATAAACATAGCTAAAGAAACAACTTTCATATGCTGAAAAGAGTTAAGAACGTTGAATGTAAAAAATAAAAAAAGGACAGACGATAAAATAAAGGCTATGTCCGAATAGAGAAACCAATTTTAAACGAATTTAAAATGAAATTCTGGATGGAAACGTTGTTTTAAGATTTGAACAGCAGCCAAAAAAATCTTTTAAAACAAATATTAGAATTTTACTTGCTCACCCATATGCAAAATGGCAACAGGAAAGAAATAAAAATTCCTGAATAACGTTATGTTAATTAACGTTTTAATTAATATGTCCGCTAATTAAAGTCGCACAATTACGAGATTGGTCCTTTTGTTTTCTTTGGAAAATTTCGAATTGATCGGTATCTCGTTCGACTCTCGATTCGCAGCGGTACTCGAGAAGATCGATCTTCAGACAGACAGACAGACGGATACGAACAGATGTTAATATTATAGTGGATACTGTATCATCCACCATAAAGTCCTGATTTGCCACCATCAGCTTGTCATCTATTCCCAAACTTTAAGGAACTTCTAGGTGAAAATATGTTTCAAAATCATGGCATGGAAAGAGAAACTGTTACTAACTGGTCAGGTAAAGAGTACTTTGATGCGTAAATCCAAAATCTGTTGCAATGACTCAGCAATTGTTTCTATGTAATGGTGTCTATGATGAGATTTAGTTTGTGATATACAACACATTCATAAAAAAAAGTTTTTTTACTTCATAACAGAACGCTCCTTACTTAAAAAATGACTCACGTATTTTAAATAATGAAAGTGAAATGGAAGTTCGCAAATAGTGAAATAAAATCTCCTTCCAGATTTTTTTTTTTTTTATTCCCATTTTGAAAGGAAATTTTAGATACACTTGAGCACAAAAGCCAGTATTTCGACATTTCTTCTCAAATCCGATTTTTATTTTTATTTATTTTATTTTATTTTATTATTATTTTTTTTTTTTTTTTTTTTTTTTTGCCGTACCCGCCGTTTCAAAAAATCCACCTGTCCACTTCCATTATTCCCATCCTTTAAACTATCCGTTCTGAGTCGAACGAACCTTTTTTTTTTTTTAAGAAACTGTTGCGAAAAAGAAAATGGACTCCTTTATAATTGTTGACGGAAAAAAGTTATGAACTTGATTTTAAAATCAATGTCTAGACGGTGAATAATTACGAAATAATATTGAACAAAATATTTACTTTTATTAAACTCACTCGACATATAATAACACTTACATTTTAATGAGATTTAGATAACCAAGTAAATTTTAATTTGTTAACTCATTGAATATTTAATCAATGCGTAATTTTCAGCAACAGCAGCAACTATCTTTTTTCGGTTATACTCACTTCTTTCATCGGTCCCTAGGAGTTCACTATAAGCGGTTGGACTGCATATGTTACGGTAACATATGCATTACAAAATACGCTCATGTCCATAAATAAGGTCACAAACATGTTGAGGAAATAATATTCGACGTATGGATTGGCCCTCGAGGTCTCCTGGTCTCAATTCTATTGAATATGTTAGGGATGGTTCTATGAAAAGCCATTGCATTAACCCCCCTTCTAATACCTTCCAAGAGTTATAAGTCGCGCTTTTGAAAGAATGGGCTTTATTGCTCCAAGCATTTATCGACACCATCATAAACAGTATGAAAGCTCGTTGTGAAGCTTGTATAGCAGTGTACGATGGTCACACTCCACATTAGACAGGCTTTTTCCGATCTCCATTTAAAAAAAAATAATGTTTTATTTTTAAGAAATTTAAGTTTTTTTTTTTTTTTTTTTTTAAGTTTAACATCAGTTCTCAAAAAGAAGGGCAGCTACAAGACTTTTGAATAATAATTTCGGAGAAAATTTAAGAAATTTCAAGAATTTAAAATCATTTCCCAAAACTAAGACCGATATTATTAGTATTTTACACCTTATGAATACTTGAATATATACTTAATTTTAGAGGACTTAAAATAGTAATTTGCTCTGAGATCCATAGCAATATTTATCTTTTGTCAAAGAGAAAGGCTCATTTTAGCAGCAACAAAACCAAAAACTCAATCATTTCCTTTCGCTTCAGATGAATCGCCGCTTCGCATAGTCAAAGTGGATCTTGATTAGTTCCATTCCACGGGGAATAAACCCGGTATTTAAGCCTCACAAGGAATCTACTCTCTAATTAGCATTAAATAATATAAGAATTTAATAACTATGAAGGTCAGCATTAATTAGATGAGTCGAAAACGCGATACCGCATGCCCGAAATTTGCCGTAGGGATTTGTGGCCAAATCTCAGACATTATGCCATCTAGACCTTAATCAAGTTCAGAGTCAAGAAGCCATGCCAGTTCAAATCCTTTCACTGCAAACTAGTTAAGATCGATTCAGGAAGTGAAATCGAGTTTTAGACTTCGTCGAGACTTTCACCCAAACCACCACTTAAAGAAAAGGGATTAAAGAATATTTAAAGTACGGTATCCACTTTCGACGAGAGAGATTAACTCCTCTACGTTTGGTTGCAAAATAATAATGGAAAACGGAAGGGCAGATGAAATTAATTACATGCAGAGCTTATGCTCAACTGATGGAAATATTTTACAAGTTATTGGATGCAGGAAGACAATTTAGATTTCCTGCGCACAGAATAAAACAAAAAATGGGGTTCCACGGTGTTTTGTATTTTACACAGCAAACAAATATCATTTCCTTGAAACTGGTCTTAAATAATAGTAACTGAAACTTGGGCAATTTTAGTTACTATTATTTAAACCATTAACTGTTTGTGCGTAGCGTAAATAAAGCTCCGGCTGCGGAGATATTTTCAAGCTCTTTCCAGGAAAAAAACAGAAAACTGGAAAAGCAGAACAACTTGGAAACAAATACCTAGATTTTTTAAAAAATACTTACAATTACATCACGAAACTATTTGTGAGGATATTTTATTTAGTCAATGCTTTTTATCTAAATGAAAGCTCATTAAAGCCTGTCTCGTTGTGATCTTGAAAGAGCTACGCAATGATCGTTTCCAATGATCAGTTTCAATTTAAATTTTTTTGATTCAATACTTAAGTTTTGCACGGCCTAGAAAATTCTTGACCATTAGGAAAATCAATGTCAAAATTCCAACTGGTCAAATGAAATGCAGTTTGCTGCAAAAGAATGGAGTAATCCAAAAGTTTTTTTTTTTTTTTTCTTTTTTCCCCAAACTATTTTTGGTATATCCGTTTTAAAAGAAAGGACACAGCTAGCAATATTCACTGTTCCACCGCAAATGTTAAAAAACTTGGGGGAAAATCGAATTTCTTCTGCTATTAAAGGGGAGGTCACATACAGCTACAGTGAAGGTACTGTAGCTGTATGTGACCAAGATCTCCAATTATACGAACTCCAACTATTCGAATCGCTTTCAAAATGCCAGGAAACAAATACTCTGCGATACGAAAACTAATGATACTGCGCGTACCATTATTCTTCCCTCCGCAAAGCTAGTGTAGATCATTGGGTGTAGAATATAGATGCAGAGCGAACATTATTGGAATGACGAATCACCCTTCCATAGGACAGTTCTAGTATTGTCTTTGAATGTGCAGCACTCGTAAGTATGCCTTATACATAAAAGTATTACATATCATTTAATTAACAGCTTTTTTTCTTTGAAAATAATTTTTATTTCCCATTATAAACATACATACAGTAATTAATTTAAATGGTCCTGTTTTCGGAGAAAATCCAATTATCCGAATGAGTTCGGTTCCCAAGTGATTCAGATTATTGGATTTTTATTGTACTAGAAAAAACTAGAATTTCTTCATTATTTTACAGGAAATTGCATTTCCTTTCAACTGTTAGTATTTTTGTTATTAATTTTTAGACTGGTAAAGATCCTTCTTGGACTATAAACTCATTCAACCAGTTATTATCTGACTGGATTCCTCACCAACATCCATATTGAAAATAAATAAAAGCCGTATGAAACCTAAAAAGAGTAACAAGATAATTAAAGAGCAAGGAAGTATGAATTTTCTGATGAAACTTTCATGGAACTTTTCAACACTTACTACATCTGAGGGAGGAATAAATTATGCTTTCCATCTATACTGCCAACATTCAATATCTTAGCAGTTAGATATTTTTCATCGCGTGCGTAAAAACCATAAAATAAAACTATTTACAAACAAGGGGAAGTAGTACAGGTTTTTCGTTTAGTTTAAAATCAATAACGAAAAGCTTATGGCGTATTTAACATTTCTTTAATTATTCTGCTTTGTTCTACAAACACTAGACCAAATATTTAATCAAAGATCATTTTTATAACAAATGAGCTTCAAAATTTCTCAAAATATAATACAATTGATTTAAGAATTGAAGATGCCTAAGAAGAGAAACTAATTTAGCAAGCTTTCCATAATACGAAATTAAATAGATTTTTTTCTCATATCTGTAGTGACTTTGAAATTAAAATTTAATTTTTATAAGAAATGATTAAAAAAAATAGAATAATTCCTAAAGGCATAAAAAAAGAAAATTCAAATTCGTCGAAAAACATTTTTAAAATAAACATTTTCAAAGACTCACAGTAAAAACCAAAAGTGCAAACATAATCCTGTAGAGACACGGGAAGCTTAAGGAAATGATTTAAATTTAGCCATTTTTATTCATATGAATGTAATAGTGGAAGTCTGAAACGCTCTTTACTCAAAATAAATAAGAGATTTATTCCGAATAAATAAAGAAAGGATAAATTTTTCTCCAACAATCTATCCCATTAGAAACGCAGAAGAAAGAAAAAAAAGCTCCTCACGATTTTGGACGTCTTTCAGATCCCCCACTGGGAAAACATACACAAAATGACTAAATATTCAAATGGAAAAATGCACAATCAAAAGAGGACATGCACCACTCGGAGAACGGAAGAAAACATGGGAATTTCGTGAAAAAAAAAACGTCTTTTCATCGACAAACAAAATTTTTTGCATTACAGAGCAAGCAGATGTTCCGGTTATATTTTACGATTGCAACTTCTTCCTCATTTTTTCCCAGAATGGGACAGAGTCATAAATACTCCAAAAGCGATCGATACGACACGAGAGGGACTTCTTTTCGAACATTTCGAGTGCCGAAGCTTTCGAAGGCAGAGCAACAAGTTGCAAACCAACGTACTGACTGAAAATGTTCGACTTAAAATTTCAAATATCGCACGCATGAAGAAGCTAGTTAGAAGAACGTTTTCGGCTGGTTTACCATTAACTTATAATACATCTGTGAATAAAATATGACAACGTATAAAAAGTACAAATTGAGAATGGAAAAAGGTTAAAAAACCAGCAAACAGCTGTTTCGGCACTCTAAAATACCAGTGCATTAAAAACGAAGACAGGTTCACCCGACTAAAACACAGTCGAGGCGAACAATGGAATGAGACACGAGTTGTAAAAGATATGAGAGCAGTACCGGAAACGATGACGTCAAGGTTACGTCAGAACTACAGAGGACAGTTGCACTCAGGAGAAAACGTCACGGACAAAAAATAAATCAAATAACAAACTTCCAAACATTAGGAAAAGGGGGAGTGCTAGACAAATCATTGACGATTATATTAGCATTTTTCCATATGTAATATGACTCCCAAAAATCTAAATCATGAATGGACGAACACTCGTGAATAACTTTGGCGGAAGAAAAGTTTTAGTCGGGTGAACCTGTCTTCGTTTTTAATGCACTGATGATGACACTTGTATTTTAGAGTGCCGAAACAGCTGTTGGCTGGTTTTTTAACCTTTTTCCATTCTCAATTTGTACTTTATATACGCTGTCATATTTTATTCACTATGCAGTACAAAGTTTTCGACTACTTTTTATGTATTATAATACATCTGTTTGTTAAAGCTACTACCCAACGCGATGTTTGTTGAGAATCCAGAACACTCATCATAATATTGGGATGCATAATAGGGGGTAGAGTTGGGAGGAATGGGACAGCTGCATTTATGCCGCAATGTGAAACATTGTTTCGAGAAGTAGATGAAGCAGCTTTAGAAACTTGCTTAATTAAATCTGCTACATCTGCTGGACATAATCGAAATAAATCTTCACATTTTATTTCGGCATAAATGCAGCTCGCTGTCTCATTCCTCCCAACTCGCCCTGTGCAACATAATAAACTAAAATAAATTCGATGCGTGAATCTCACGTAGATTCATCCCCAGATGCCAAACAATATTCTGAATGAATTTTCAAATTTTGTAGCTTTTTTGCAAAGAGAACACTGCATTCTCTGAATGCCGTAACGAACCGTTTGATATTTTCCTGTAACACATCTAAGAAATTCGTAATAAACATAATGACAATTTCACGGTAACAGACGTATCATTGAAGTAAGAAATAATAACGTCAAAAAGCACAAATTGCAGATTACTGCAATTTTGCACTTTTCAGCAAAAAGGTTATTTTTTATCTTAGACGTATCATTGTTGCACAAAGCACCGTATAAAGATTTTAAATATGTTATGTGCTAGTTTTATTGCATAACTTTATGAAGAATATGTACTCAACTTCTATGAAATGCAATTAAATTTTAAAGGTTTCCATAAACAATATTTCAATATTTTCATACGCTCAATGAATAAAACGTATCTTATGAGATAAATGGACGTACTGCATAAGATATGTCCGTTACTGAGCCAAAAAATTTTACTTAAATAATATTTCTGGAAATTTTCAAAATTTAGCTGCATTATATTTAAGAAGAGTCTATGTTCTTCTTTAAGTCCATGCAAGAAAGCAATAACCTAACATATCTAGAGTCTTTGTAGGGTTTTTTGTGAAAAAAAAAATGATAAATTATTAAAAGGGAGTTCCGCAACAGTGACTGACGATAAATTACACTCAATGTAAATATTACTTTTCCTTTTACTACTTTTTTAAATTATAATTACGACACAATCTAATGAAAAATAACATGAAATATTTGAAAGTAATTTCGGCGCAAATACAGTTCCGGTTGAAAACAATGTTGATCAATCTATTATTCGGGAGGACACTTTCGTTACAATGATGAGCAAATTACGGAGCAAAAACGCGGAACCAGCAACCATTGATCAAAGAAGTTTATGAAATGACAAAATCAATGACATCCGCTTTCAATAACTTTTGCCTCAACTCTAAATAAATATCACGAAATCAATAAACGTGACATTACTATGAAAACGGATCCAAGAAGATATAGATGCCATTAGATTTAGGGTTCATATATTTAACTCATTTTAATCCTTTATTTACCACAATATCAGTTACATAGAAGACAAATTTCAATTATTTTTGTTATTACTTCACTAATTAAAAGATATAAGCAATAAAAACTGTAGTAGTTACGTTATTCTAGTAACTAATGACGATTAAATGAAATGGTGCTCTTTCGTACCGTCGGTATACAAAGATCAAAAAACTATCTACTATAATAATAAAATCTGTTCGCGTCCGTCTGTCTGTCTGTCTGTCTGTCTGAAGATCGATCTTCACGAGAACCACTGCGAATCGGAAGTCAAACGAGATACCGATCAATTCGAAATTTTCCAAAGAAAACAATAGGACCAATCTCATAATTGTACGACTTTAATTAGCGCAGATATTAATTAAAACGTTAATTAACATAACGCTATTCAGGAATTTTTATTTCTTTCCTGTTGCCATTTTGCATATGGGTGAGCAAATAAAATTCTAATAATTGTGTCAAAAGAGATTTTTTTGGCTGCTGTCCAAATCTTAAAACAACGTTTCCATCTAGAATTTCATTTTTAATTAGTTTAAAATTGGTTGCTCTATTCGGACATTTATCGTCTGTCCTTTCTTATTTTTTCACATTCAACGTTCTTAACTCTTTTCAGCATATGAAAAATGTTTCTTTAGTAATGTTTATTGATTGAAGTGTAAGTTTATCATTCACCGGCCTCATATTTGGGTACATTTAGGATGTGCGACTAATTATGTTTATTTTGTTGGACTTTTTTCCGTCACATGGGTGAGTTTTCGAATTGTAATAAATCTCTTTTTCCTTCCTGTTTCGATTTTTGCAATACAGTTCGTATCGTTAAAAGAACACGTTAAATTAAGATTGTTTGGATTTCTTTAAGTGAAACAGAGTTGAACAAAAAAGATTGTTTTTAAGGATTTTAACTAAAGCTTATTTGGAATCTGATGGCTTGATATTAAATTAATGCTTATTGGTATTTAATAAGTCTTGATGCTTTAGTTTCACGTAATCAACAAAAAAAGTGTGTGTCATTTTATGTAAAAAGCTGATTGTAATTGTACATAAATATTTCAGATATATTCTATCAGATTTAATTCAGTTTAAAGTGAGCACATATTATAGTTGAGAATGCATATATTTTCATCTTTTGTGCTAATTGAAAATACTCATAACTTGTATTATTGATAAATATGATTAACGTTATAGAGGTTTTTGCCAAAAATATGCTCTACTGGTGTTTTGCAAACCTTGCATTACGCGTAATTATTTACTCCTTAGAGCTTTAGAAACTGATGTCAGAATAATACAAAAACATCAATTGAACAGCTCTTTCATTTTTTAAGTAGCCCGTGCAACGCCGGGCACGCAGGCTAGTCAGGACTTTAAAATTTGAAAAAGGTATAGGGTAACGGCACCAGAAACAGACATGCTTAAGGCATCGCTCTCAGGTTAACTCTATTTTCTGAGCCTTTTAACGCATTTAGACTTTTAAAACTATTTTTCTCTCATGCAACTACATCTAATCTAACGTTTGGCTGCTTCTGGATCTTCTGAATTAGTTAACCCTATTTTTATTTGTTCTATATTTCGAAAAAAGGTCCGACCCCCAGTAACAGACACCGATAACTCTGACGACACCCAGTAACAGATAGGATGAGGAAAGTGAGTAATGGACCAAATTCCCCTTTTCTCTTCAAAATAAGCAAAAGTTCTTGATTTTTAGATCTAAAACCTCATCAAACTCAAATTAATATGGAACACCGGCAGACCTCATGGGGTCTGTTCATAACCTTCTACGACGGCCTTGAAAATACCAACTGGCTCATAAAATGCACTTTGATAGCACTAGATGGTTGCACTGTATTCATGGGTAGCAACAACATCAGTTTTATCCATCTAAAATTCTTGTTATTTAAATTCAAACTTACGAGTGAGTTTCACTAGACCCTTTTCTGTTACTGGCAAGGGCGCCCATATAGGGGGGCCAAGGGGGGCTCGAGCCCCCCCCCCCCTGGAAATTAAAACTTCCTTGCTTTTAGTACTTTTTTCTTTGCAAAAATATAAAAATATTTCTTCTCCAGCCATTAATGAATAAATAATTAAAAATGTCAAATTTTAATGACTCTAATCTGTCCTGAAATCTGCCTCCATGGGGAAAATATCCTGCTAAACCATGGTTAAAATTTCTGAGCCCCCCCCCCTTACAATTTTGCATATGGGCGCCCATGGTTACTGGTGCCGTTACCCTAGATATTGAGGTGTTATAGAAACTATTTCTATACCACCTCAATTGATTTCTCGAAAAGGTATAGAAATAAATTCAAACACAGGTGATAAGCTCATTGGCATTTCTGGATAGAGACAAGAAGCTAAAAGATGCTACCTAGAACAAATACAACTAAATGAAATAAAGGAAACTAATAATATACACATTTTTTTTCAACGATTTAAATCATTATTCCTCAACAAATGAGACATGTTCCCTTTACGTAAGAACCTTAACTTTCAAAACTTACATTTTGTTTCGTCATTGTTATATTAATAGAGCAAAAATATAAACTAATTCATAAAACAGATTCATATGGTTAACTTTGGATGTCCCGCACGTCATGCATGCAAATAAATTTAATCTTAAAAAACAAAATTATTCAATAGAAATGGAATTGTGTCAGGAAAATCTTTGTATTAAATGTAAAGATTAAAAAATGAGCTTACTCCTGCTTAATTAAAATATTAAGATGTATAACAAAATGTTGGTAAAATTATTGAGTCTGATTGTCCCGCACGTGACAATAGAATGGCCGAATATAGATTTGGTATGTATAAGTATTTGGCGTTTCACCTTCTTAATTTTTTTTTTCAATTTTGAATCTGATAGCACTTTCAAGTACCTTCGGTAAATGAAGGGTCAAGAGTCAGAAATATACAATTGACAATAAATATACAAAATATGCCAGTATTAAAGGTAGAAAAAAACTGATTTTTTACAGACCTCAGTTCAAGTGCTTCGTTTTTAGTTTTTAGACAGATTGCGAAGCAAAGCTAAGCACTGGAATAAATTGAACAGTTAGTTACTAAATTGAATAAAGATATCAATGAAAATCTGATTATAAGGCTAACGATTCTGAATTAGGAATAAGTGCCTGATTGCTAATAAATTCACGCACATTCAATGCCCATACATAAGGAGAAAATATTCGAAAATGAAAGATGAAAGCGGCTCTGCATTTATACGCTTATAAAAGTTCAAAGGGTTGAAACGGCGCAAATTTCACAACGAGTAATCTAATTATCAGAAGCAGCTATTCAGAATTTCGTTTGAACTTAAACGCATATTTATGATTGCTCAGTTCAATCAAAAGGAAGCGCAGTAGTCTGATTTGATATCAATTTCCGAAATAAGTCGAAAACTTGTGAGGTTCCAACGCTTCCCGTACCCTCCCCCAAATGGTTCGACAGCTTTTCATTCGGCAATTAAATAATATTTTTTAAAAATTAAAGAATCCTATTTTTAAAGATTTCACATTAAAATTAGGAGGAAAAACGATTCTGTGTTCAACAGCAGCTGACCAGAAATAGTTTAAAAGGAAAATTGCTGAAAAAAAATTCCTACAATAATCTGGTAATTTGAAGTATAGTACAATCATTGGTGGGTCAACAGCTTCCAAATAAACCTAGAGAGACAATTACATTGACCGTTCGCATTCATACTGCCGTGTGCAGGTAAAGGGCAGTAACTGCAAATTTTTCCATTTTTCATTTTTTTTTTTGCATTTTTGTCATCTATTGTACGTTATCTTTATTGTACAAACTCGCTTATTTGGTTTCCGCTGAAAAAAAAGGGGCGAAAAAAACATCCGATTCCGACGTTTTCCTATTGTTAGCATTGAATCCACCACACATTTCTTCAAATATCTCGAAAACTCATTTCTGCAGATACTGCCGTTTACCTGCACACGGCAGTATATACCTCTTCACTTTTTAAAATAGTATTTTAAATAGAATTTTTTTTTACGGTATTAAATTCAACGATGTTCTTTAAAAAATATTGCTTCGTAAAGAAAATTCAAAGGTTAAACATGCGTTTTTAGTTACTTTGCTTTTTTTTTCTTTTTGATGACAATAATTGAAATGTATAATGTGCCTCCATAAATTACGTTTCTAGTTCTTAATAAATCAGGAATTTCAAAGTCAAAGATTTTTATATCCAAGAGAAAGAAACATACTTTGCGTACTGCCCAATACGAATAAAAAAAAGAAATAATAATTTCCCTTATCAACCGAATTCACATTTTTAGAGCTTAAAACGAATTTAGTTACAAAAAATTTCTTTAAAAAGTGATATTTCATTTATATGTTGCAAAAAAAAAAAAAAAAATCAGATTATTTTTCAGCTATATTCCACTACTTTGTGTCGTCCCTTTTTACTTCCTTTTACAAAAAAGAAAGTACTGTATTCGCGAAAAATTTTCACTCAAAAATCGACCTCACCCCCTAATGAATGTTGCGTTTTTTTTTCGACCCGACCACACGTGAACATATACCTAAGAACATATAGACACCGAAATATCCATTTTGACGATTCCCGAGTTAATTACGAGTTTTCTCGTGACATCTGTATGTACGTATGTAGTACGGATGTGCGTATGTATGTCGCATAACTCAAGAACCGTAGGTCCCAGAAAATTGAAATTTGGTACGTAGACTCCTAGTGAGGTCTAGTTGTGCCCTCCCCTTTTGGCTGCATTCAGGTTTCTAAAGGGGTCTTTTGCTCCTTTTTGGGGGGGGGGGGGAATCATTGTTAATTTCGATAAAAACTCAAGTGGTGTTATGATTTGGCGGACACTGGCGATATATCACCAGTCTTTTGGTCGCCAAGTTTTGTCGCCAACTTGGCGGCAAATTTGGTGGATTTTTTTTTTCTAAATCTGGTTTCAATTTGGCCATTGTGAATAAAATATGACAACGTATATAAAGTACAAATTCACAATGAAAAAAGGTTAAAAACCAGCAAACAGCTGTTTCGGCACTCTAAAATACAAGTGCCATCATCAGTGCAATTAAAAGCGAAGACAGGTTCAGCCCGACTAAAACACAGTCGAGGCGAACAATGGAATGAGAGACGAGTTGTAAAAGATATGAGAGCAGTACCGGAAAAGATGACGTCAGGGTTACGTCAGAACTACAGAGGACAGTTGCACTCAGGAGAAAACGACACAGACAAAAAAATAAATCAAATAACAGACTTCCAAACATTAGGAAAAGGGGGAGTGCTAGACAAATCATTGACGATTAAATTAGCATTTTTCCATATGTAATATGACTCCCAAAAATCTAAATCATGAATGGACGAACACTCGTGAATAACTTTGGCGTAAGAAAAAATACCTTGAAGAAAAAATGAACCTGTCTTCGCTTTTAATTGCACTGATGATGGCACTTGTATTTTAGAAAGCCGAAACAGCTGTTTGCTGTTTTTTAATCTTTTTTCATTGTGAATTTGTACTTTATATACGTTGTCATATTTTATTCACTATGCAGTACAAAGTTTTCGACTACTTTTTATGTAATTTGGCCATTGTTGGTGATATTTAGAGACTTCACTGTTGAATCCCATTAAAATTGCCAATATTGGGGAAATAACATTAAATTGATGTAAAAGGAAGTCATGTGATGCACACATCCGCTCGTTTTAAAACACAATTTCGTTTCTGATAAAATCCATTGTCTCCTATATATAAGACCAACAAGGAAAAGCATAAACATTTCTTTTGTTGTCCATTACTCAGTGAATACCTTCTCGACATCACACGAAGCATCAAAAACAAAAGCGAAAAATATACTACAAGTTGTAGCTTAGTTGTTTGGAAAGCAAAAGAGCCAATTTCAGAAACTGTCAGCGAAACGCCTAAATTGTTTTTGGCAGAGTAGGTCGACTATTTCATTCAATATACTGAAAAAACTTTTTGTCTAGCTCTAAGAACGTATCTTAGCAATTGCTTTCTTAAAAATTTCGAATGTAGCGACATGTTAGGAAATTTTCTTTAAAAAAAATTGTTTTCTCCAAATTTTACGATCTAAAGGTCTGTTGATCACTCCGAACAAAATGTTCATATATATATATATATATATATATATATATATATATATATATATATATATATATATATATATATAACTAATCACAAATTAAATGTCATAAATTAAAAAAATCATAAATATCTTTTTAAAAAATAGCTGAGAAATGTCGATCAAATAAAAATTTTTCCACCGCTCAGCCCAGAACTTCCAATCATGAGGAACAGTTAGCATCTAAGCAATTTAGGTTGTATTTATTGCAGACAAAATTTGAAAAAAACTCTTGACAGGGTTTGCCATGCAACATACTGACAGCCCGATTACGACATCCGTTCTTGTTATGGATTCATCAGTCTGGAATAGTTAATAACCGAGCTGGGGGCAGATGTTCATTCGTTGAAGCTGAGATTACTAACAAATTTTGTGGCTAAAATTAATTTGGCTCACTAGCAAGCGTCCAAGAGCAATAATGCAATTCAACTCGTAAATTGAAGGTAAAAGCTTAGGTATAAAGCAGTAAGTTACCGCCCCGCGTGGTAACTTACTGCTTAATACCTAAGTTTTTACCATCAATTTACGAATTGAATCGTACCATTGCTTGCGGAATTTCCCTGGGTGCTAAGTTAATTTTAGCCACCAATTAGTTGGTAATCTCAGCTTAAGTACCTCAGGCGGTAACACACTGCTTAATTCAAGGCATGAGAGTTTGGACAGTCACATTGAAATCTCTCATCCACTACACACTTTCAAATGATATAAATTTACTAAAAATCTGTTAATAATTACGCAAAAATTTTACAGAAAAAAGGATAATAACAATGAATATATATATATATATATATATATATATATATATATATATATATATATATATATATATATATACATACATCCATAGAAGATTATATTTTAATTAAATATTTTAGACGGAAAACCTACGTGAAACAGATTGCATCAATCAACTAAAAAGATTTCAACAACTATCAATTTTTCAGTCACCGCACACAAAATTTGAAAATTCAGTACGTGTATGTGGGAGTAGTTCAATTTATTCATTCGAAACCGTTCCACACTACCATTGATATTGAAAAGGCTCACATATAGAATCATTGTCTCAAATATTGCCTCTCTTCCTCCGAAAGATGCCGACGGCAGGAAAAAAAACTATAAAAATTTTACAACACATATTTATTAAATTACTTTTCGTAATGCAAGTATATGATGATCTCGAGTAAATATTCATTTGTATGAAAGAGATTAAATCACTACAAGAATGACAAAAGTAATTTTATCAGACCAAGAAATATAATTCCTCTGCAAAGCATAATTCGAGCTTTTAACTACGTAGAGTTCCGCATCAGATACCATACCACGCTACTCAACTCCAGTTCCAAGTGTAAAATAACCATGAATATGTAGTAAGCTAAAAAGATAAGTTCCGGACTTATATTTAGGGCAAAGAAGATACAGAAGTCTTGCTTAAAAAACCTGATCAAGTATTAGAATAATCAAAACATATCACTAACTCTGAAACGTTTTTATTCTGCTAAGAGGACTTATTTTTAGTGTTAAAAACGAAAATAAAAAGCTGAATAACATTGAGCCAAAGGAAAAACTTTTATTACACTTGGAGTAAATGAAAGCATGGGGTAGGAGGAAACAAACTTTATTGCAACACTTGTGTGCAGGGATTTTTGAAAGTCATTTTAAACTAGGCAACACAAAGAAGATATTTTAAAACATCTACGTGTTTCCAATGAACAGCGTAGGCATTTTCCCGGTCTACAGACGCGAAGTAACTATCTTCAATTAGTTTATTTGTCATAAAACAGGTTATAAAATATTTAGAAAAGCAGAGTTAAAATTAGCCACCAACCATGACTAGTTAGTTAACCGATGTATATCAGCAACTTTATTTCTATTCTTCTTATTGAAATGCAAGCTAAAACAGTAAAATAATAATAAAATAAAAGCCAAGATCAGGAATCAAAAATAAACCCAAAAACAAAACCTAAGTAAACCTTTCATCGTATCGTTTGTTGTTAAGTGAAAATGTAATGATTATTTACGAATTTCTAACTATTACGCCAATATGTAGTTTTTTAGTACGAAAAGAACTAATATTTCAAGCGCTTTTTTAATTTCATGTTTAAACTTGCGGAGCAATATCGACCGTCCACGAAAAATGGATACAACATTGCCCCCCCCCCAAAAAAATAATAATAATAATAAATATTTATAGTCTTCTAAAGCCGTTTTCCCGATAATTCAGTACATCGTTAACTCGGCAGCCGTTCCGGATATTTATCCCCTGTTATGGATTACACATTTTTACATTGCAGTTTTAAATCATGAAGTAGAGATTATATTCGAATTTACAATTAATGACATCAACAAAATTTATATTTCACTAAAAACTCGTCGACCAGAACTGCTTTAGCTTAATTTTCGAGCCCACTCATAAGATATGAATTTTTCTTCTGTTTACTAAACCTAAATAAAAGATTGAAAAATAACTTTAGTTACCGCTTCAATTCAAAGAAACACAAAAACCGAAGAAACTCAGTACAAACACTAACGAAGGCTAATGAATACTAGCCATTATATTTAAAAGTAACAATGAAATATAAATTCATTCGGTTTTCTTCTTTAATTGTTTAAATAACACATACTCTCGCAATATAACAACATGACATATTAAATTCCGTCCAAAAGCCACAAAATATACTATACTGCCGTGTTAAGTGCGAAAGTCGTATCTGCCAGCTGAGCTAAAAATTAGAAACTGCTGCTTTAAGTTTTACACCTCCATATATTTGACTGATATTCCACTTTTTCAAATTAAAAAAAAAAAATATTCACCATTCTCAAATGACCGCAAACCATTGCTAGGGTAAACTATGTTGTAAAGAACCACCTCAAGGCAAATCTTAATTTTTGCCAAAAAGTGCAGATACGACTTTTGTGTGTACAGCAGTATGCCGCCAATCTAGTCTTTATTCGTAGTCGTAAAATCTAGTCTTTATTCTGAAAGAAGTTTCTAATAACCTACAAAAAGCAATTTTTCTAGTCCTTATATTATTGTGGTGTAAAATACAAATTCATGCAAAAGTTACAAATCAAAGTTTTATTACAATAAATCCTCTATTAACCATCGAATCTAAAGAAGATAAGTTAACTAGAAGAAGGTCATCAAAACAAATGCTCATAATGCTGTGATACAAAACACAAAAATATGTTTAAATTGCGTACAAAAATCTCTAAACAAAAACATATAACAATTAAAATTAATATATTTTACATTCATTGAAATCAGTATGACGTTTAACTTGCGTTCTACAAGTTTAAACTAGCTAAAAAAAAAAGCTAAGTCGCATATTTATAGTCTTGTGGCATGAAACATAAAGGGCTGTTAAATTTTTTTAGAAAAGCTACAAAACGAAAACCGTTTCGCAACACCATCGATCTACAACAAGAATTAAAAGTTATTGCAGTTCTTCGCAACTAGTTTAAATCAGCTGGCTAAAAGCAGATGTCCCAAATCCTAATTGATCTGGATGCAAAACCGTATTCCATCACTAACTCTGGACATCCCTGACAAGGAGAGCGTATCAAGAGATCCCCTATAATTGGATTAAAAGCGAGAACGGGCGTATTTCAACTCCAGCGACTAGAAACTGGGTCATTGGATGGCGACTCGAATTAAAGGTTGCTCGGGAAAAAGACTTTTATAGGCCCTAGACACACTATTTAGTAGAAGGGGAGACAGTGAAAATCGAATCAGCCCAGTGGTCCGGGAAGCAAAAACAATTTACTGCCAGGCTTTGTAGTATATGTCAGCCTGACCTCCGGGCTCTAGAGCTTCCGCTCCATTCCATCACTAATAACCAGACCGAAAGAGGTATGATTTTGAAGGAATGAAAGAGCTGATACCTAGCCAGCCTCAGGCTAGACAGAAAGATAGGGTAAGCATCTTGCAAGATATATCCTACAGCAGAATGGAGACGAGATGAATATTTTTTTTTTTTTTTTGTCCGATCTGACTCAGCGGCTGCTTTCATTACAGGGGCAGCAAAAAAGAGCTTGACGTAACACTTTCCCTACATATAGCTGCGAGGTAGACTGATATTGGGAAGAATACGAAAATGATATTTAGTGCAGAGGATTTGTGAATGTTTTGCTGCTTATGTACCAATTCAAAGTCACAACAAAGACATTACTTTTGCTTCACTCTAAACTGCAAATCAAAGAACCATTTTCTTCTTTCCTTATTAAAGGTTAAGAAGCAAACAATTTCTTTCGGCACGAATTTTCTTGGTTTAAAATTCAATATTTGCAAAAAGTACTATAGATTCAAGCAAAATCGAGAGTCCCCCCTCCCCCCAGTCACGGAATATCATTTCTAGATTAATACAGATTTTACTAATTGCTATAACTACATTGAGGAATTTGATTGCATACTTTGCGGTACAGCATAAAAGTACTATCGGTGCAAAAACAATTAATTATCATTTTTATTTAATGGTTTAGGTTAAGCTTTTTCCTGTTAAGAAAAGAAGGTTTTTCTTAACAAAGCTGCAAATATTTAAAAGTAGATGCGTCACCCGGTTGCAGGGCCGGCCTGGAAAATAACAGTTGTGTCAAGTGACGAGTGTTCAAAAATAAGGCATATATTAAAATAAATACATAATGCAAAATTTCCAGTCAGAATAATGACGACAGTTCATGGAAATCCACATTAAAATTCGGACATTAGTTCCTAAAAATTCCTATTTGAAAGAGAAAACTCCGTAAATATAGTTAACACTCACCAAAAAATTCGAATACCCAAATGAATAAAGAGAAATATTAATAAATGGGAACCTTCATTAGAATGAAGGTTCCTTATTATTAATATTATTAACTTTTTGGGAACCTTCATTAGAATGAAGGTTCCCAAAAAAGCGTCAATAGACTTTAAAAATATTAATTAAAACTAGTACATCTGCCCAAAAATTTCAGATTACAAATTGACAATTCGGTCCTAAAATTAAGTTCGAAGGCTTTGGTACTTTAATGTTCAAAAAACCTCCTACGTCCCTTCTCGGGGGGAAAAGTACTTCCCTGAAAATATGGTCGACATCTAATGTAAACTGCAGATTTGTATTAGAAACATATTTACAAACATACAAACAATCATACATATGTTCTGCTTTATTTATATTTATTTTATTGTGATTAAAATAAGAAAAGAAAATCCTTTGAACAATTTTATTCGGCATGAATAATGACCATTAAAAATTTCGGGCTCAAACTGACCATTAAAAATTTATGAGAAGTGCAATAAATTAATTCATGTGAAGTAAGAGAAAAAGAAACAGCATTTTCGTATATGTCACCAGTTATGTTCCCATCTATTTTTCTGAGGGTATACCCCCAGTAATCCATTACGCACAATATGTGTGTGCGAACATATACGTAATATGTCATTATATGAAAATTTTTGAAGCTTTAGTGTATACGCTATATATCTAAAAAATGTTTGAGAGTATACGCGTAAATGGAGTACACCCTATGGGAACAAAACTGCATGTCACACAATAGCATTTCTTGAATTATATCGCCAACAAATTACTTCAATTATTTGGATGAAAACAATAACATTCTTAGGGGTAGGTAAAGCTTAGCAGTACCATCCATTAAAAAATCCGAAACCCTATATATCTTTCGTATGCTTCAGCAGACCAAAGTAATATTAAAATAGGGGTGCAACTGAAAAACCAAAAGCGGATATTTACATTTCCCATTACGAAGGGCAGTGAGGAATGCAAAAGGACTTCTCTTACTATGCATCACGTTTCTTTCTTACTCTCTTTCTCTTTTCTTTGAGAAACGGATTTAACAACAAACCTTTTAAAAGCGTATTTACGAAAGAATCCAACAACTGCTGCGGTCATTTGTTCTCCGATTTTAAGAGTTAAAACAGATTTTAAACTTTAATATCATGGGCTGTCGAAATGTTTAGAGAACATTAAATAAAGAACACTTAATTACGTAATCGTCGTTTGAAAACATTCAAATGAATCGAAGGAAAAAAAGTATTACTATTTCATAAAACTTCTTTTTTATTTCATAACTTTAACTTCCAACTAGTAAATCACTCGTAGTTGAGAACTGTTGACCGAGAAGGCGATAGTTGTGCCACGGAGATTTGACGGATGAACTGGAAGCGGAAATGGAACAGTTCATTTTGTAATATAGATATAACTGACGGGATCGTGAGAACAGTAAAAAGTTGCGTGTTCTCGCTGATCGCAGCAATTACAAAATGAAATGTTCTGTTCCCGCTTCCGGTTCATCCAACCATGTCAACGTAACACAGCTAAACGAGTGATCTCGAAGCTCCGGGTTAGTACTTTTCCTATAGCTACGAACATATTAGTAGTATATAGTATATAATTATAAAGACGGGTGTTTGGGTGACAGAAAGAAAAACGAAACAGCTACGCTAAGTACGTAATTTATTATTTTTAACACAATTTACAACACTTTAAACTTGAAAATCACTTAGAATATGTTCTTTTTACACTTTCGTTAGTATTTTTCTTTGAAATTTCCCCAGAAATGAAAAAAGGGCTCAAAAAAAAAAAAGGATGAATGGGAGGCGACTGTGGTCAGTAGAAAATTATTTTAATGAACTGCTTTCTTTTCTAAGAAATTTCAGTAGCTTAAAATTGTTGATTTTGCAGATGCAACACATTTTTAAGTGAAGGAAAGCAAAGGAAATTTCAAACTACAATTTCGTCAACAACAAACGAATTAAAAATACGTAGTATTTATTCTGATTACATTTCTTTCCATATTCCCTTGCAACATTGCACTTTCCTACTATTTTATTTCGAGCAAAACAAGAAAAAAAAATACTTTATTTACTTCTTCATTAATAGCGTTTATTTATTTATTCATTTTGGAAGCAAGTGGGACAGATTTTGGAAATTCCGTTAACCAAAATGAAGGTAGGGGGCTTCAGTACACTGTAAAAAAAATCCGTAAAATTTACAGAAAAAAACTGTCAGCCAGGACGCCAGTTTTCTTCCGTTTATTTTACAGAAATTTTCCGTATTTTTATTATTTATTCAAGCTGATTTATTATTTTATGAAGATTAAAAAAATGAAACTATACTTTCATAAATCCATTTCAATATTTACTATACTACTACGAAATACGTGTATACAAAGGTAAATTTCCGAATATGCCTCTGTAACAGATGACAAAAAAACATAATAATAAAATATAGATTAGGATGCAATGAAATGGAAGTTGCAAACGATTTAAGACTTACTCGCTTTAAATAAATATAAGATCAAAAACTCGAGCACGAGAACCAAAATCCAAACACGCGGGCGAAATTTCGAAGATTCGAAGAAAAACAAACTATAACCGGTTACAGATTCAAAAAAACAGAGAAATCCTGTATTTTATTACGAACAGTTTTTTTCTGTAAAAAATACGGGTAACTTCTTCAAAATTTACAGTTTTTTTTTTTACAGTGTAGCCGAGTGGTCAGCGCGATTGCTTGGCACACTTGAGACACTCGTCGCTCCGGATGTACTTTCCCTTCTTTATGCCCTAAATTCTTTCATGCTCTGTACAATATGGAATAAAAATATAACACGTGTAAGGGAGGCGAAACATCTACAGTGATTGTAGTTCTCATCAAATAGAACTTAAGCAATAAACTCCGAGAAGAAGAAATGAAGGTGGCCATTTGTCCGGAATATAAAAAAACACCTAAAGGGAATTTATTTCAGACAGCTAAATATTTTGCAGTGTCCTGCAATACCCGCTCAGATGATTGAAAATGTTCTTCATAATGCGAGTTTGTGAGAAACACATACTATTTGGGGTGCAATCTCCCAGGTAAGTGTTTTATATTCCTTGCTCAAAACATTCTGAAGAAAGAAAGATTATTTCTTCTCGACAAGATCTCAGTCTGCTTCAGATCCATTTTAAGTCTATCTGCAATTGTTTTGCCGCAGTGCTAATATTTCATTTTTCACAGCATCCTGCTTCGATAGATGTGTGTGTATATGGACAGATAGGACAGAACAGACAGATAGATGCACACCGACAGACAGGCCAAAATAGAGAGATTCAGAACTGATGTTCAATGATCTGTATAAAGGTCAAATACACGATAAAAAGCAAGAAACTTATATAGGAATATATGGTCACAAACGCAATGCTCAATAGCGTACATGCACAAAAGACAAAAACTGACGGATGCAAAACTGGTCACATTTAAATTGCACGAAGAAATTTAACAAAGTATTTTAGGCTTAAAAAAACTTTTAACGCAGTTGTAGAAATTTACGGACTTCAGCTGTAGTACATACGCAGCAATGACAATGCACGGACCATCGTAATCGCAATATACAGACATACAGCAGAAGAGTGACAGAAGGGTGTAGTCAATGTAAGACCAACAAAGCATTGTCGAATTCCATAATTGGCTTTTGAAATAATAAGATTTAAAAAAATTGAGTTTCAGAAACGAAGCTTTTATAGCGTATCAGAAGATTTGAAAGAAGTGGTTACCTGAGACTTCTTGACATTTTTTTCATATCCTCTATGAAAAATGAAATTAGCACTTTGGAAACAAAAAAAAAATCCATATAAAACAAGCGTCCCCGTAACATTATGCCATAAAGCCTTTTGTTAGCCATGTCATACATTGTAAGCATACATAGCGTCTACAGTTTTGTTTCAATGAAATTGATGCTCTTAAAATAATTTTAAAAATATCAGATTCTACTGAAAAGAATGTAAGTTTAAAACTCCTTAATTATTCCTCATACACAGATATTTAGAACACCTCTACCAGCGTATTTTACGCATTGAAATTTGTATATGTCTCAAAAATGTGTTTTATATAAAAATTTAGCATATTATATATACTATATACATATATGCTTGATTATATATATATATATATATATATATATATATATATATATATATATATTCAAGCTATGATTTATCTGAGAATTTGAGTGAACTAAAAAAAAAAAAAAGAACAACGGGTTTAATTAAAAACGACTTCGATTCCAACCGATATGATTCAAAGACACTAAAAATGGATGCAAATTATGTAATACAATGAGCAACAATGTTAATGCTGAAATATTATAATCTATAAGTATCTTAAAAATGATACATTGATGTTATAAAGAAATAACTCCATATTTATTAAGAACAAAAAGTTATCTTTGTGCTAAAATATTTGAAAAATTTGTGCGTTTGAAACTCAAATTAGAACCGAGAAAATGGAATACACAATTCGATGCAAATTTTCTTGATGTTTGGTGCTTTTTTAATTACGCATGCTTTTCTACTGAACACACTTAAGTATCATAACTAATACGTTGCCTTAAAATCATGCATCAATGTTAAAGATTTAGTGTTACATTCGTCATAATTATTAACCCCCCCCCCCGCCTACTGAATAAGTAACTACATCGCTTTAAAATCAAGCGGCAATAGCATGCAGATGATTGTATTATATGTCTTACAATTTCAATTAAAGGCGCAGTTTAAAGAAGATATGACGCAAGATAGACATTTATATACATTTATCTCCATTTTGTATAATATTTATTCAATAATAAAGTTCCTTTAAGATATTTCACTTAATCATTCACAACCAAGCATTAATAAGACGTGTAAACCGTATGAGAACATTACAACAATTGTGCGAGATGTGCTTATTTAATATTGAACAATAAACTATAAAAATTTCGCAAAAATACTCACCCTAAAAAAAAATAATTTAGAGAAGAGCTATATCAAACACCAAACTTCAAAAAAACTGCGAATTTCAAACTTAATTTAGCAAAAATTTAAATTCAAAGAAAGATTTAAAAAAAAAATTTTTTTGATAAATTAACTTTTCCAGCGAAATTCCAAGCGAATAACTGCAGAAAATTCCGTTCTTAGAAAACGCCTGAAGAATTTAAAAAAAAAAGTACGCAACTGGAAACGTGTGCATCTGTAAAAAAAAATACACAATTTAAGAAAACATTAATTTCAAGCGTCATTTTCCCCAATTCGAATTGCATGCCTCTGCGTACGGTGGCTCACATGAATGCATACCAATCACGTCTTTCATGCGCAACCGTGCGCAATTTCGCTTATGAAAGAAGCAAAATAAACTCCACTCCATTCCAGCAGTTAATTTCGAAACCATTCCCAGACGCCCAAGAAGTGGGAATGCAGGACCGAGAAAAGGAAATAGATCTTCCTACTATCACGGATTTTTTTTCAAAGAAAAGTCTATCTGTTTTACAGAGAAAGAAAAACTCTCAAATCGGAAACAAGTTGCAGTGGGAAAAGCTTATAGACTGACAGTATAAGTAAAACTTCTGGTTATGATCGAACTTATGAATAAAAATGGGGAAAAAATATATTCTTTGTTTGCGAGTCTAGACATCTCCAATGATTTGCAAATGGAAATCCTCTTACGCGAAGCGAAAAAAATAAGTGTGTGCCATATATTCATAAAACACGGCCACTTAAACACATGAGGAGGCTCATTTCAAGTAATAAAAAAGTTTTCTTCGAAAGAGGATTTCCTAAAAGGAAAAATAGAGATGCTTTTATTTGTCGATATTGGGAAAAGGTTTAAAATTGACTTTTATATTTAAATGATGGTGAACCGAATCAAAACTATGCTTTACATTAATGTTATCCGCAACAAAAAAGATTTTTACTGTAAAAAATAATCATTGAAAAAGTAAAAAGTTTACAACAACATTATTCTCTAACGTGCCACAAGTCAAACGAAACATCATATTCCAAAGGGTTAGGGCCAATCCACGAAAAAGCCGCCATGTTGTCCCGGACGTGTCAGCTCATATATTTGATTTAAAAAAAAAAATAATTTTTAAAGGATGAACAATTTTTTTTGCTTAAGAAATCACAAACGTTTGTGTGATTTCTTTAGCAAAAAAATTTGTTTATTACCCCATTAAATAACTATATTTAATAAATATATGAGCTGTCATAATGTCCGTTTTTCCGTGGAATAGCCCTTAATCAAATATGCTGGTGACCTTTTTAATAAAAGCTACGGTGTAACTTCAGATTTTGTGCTTAAAATTGACATGAACTTGCATCCTGCTGACCAATAACGAAAATAAATGCAGTTGACAATTAAGAATAGATTCCTGTATCAAACATTTTTAAATATAGTTTCGAAAATTGATGCATAAAAATATTATTGTTTTAACAAATTAAGTGTGTATCAAACTTTTTATTTTCCACAAGTGTATAAAAGCGCTATAAAAAAAATTTCCTATTTTAAATCTTAGTTAAGAACTTCATTTTACTTTGTTTGCGTTTTTACATACATTTATATAGTTCTTTTTTTAATTTCATTTTAGGTATATATGTATTCTTCTTTCATTTTCTTTATTTATTATTACATTCTTTATTTAATAGTGGTACCCGCACGACTTTGCCCGTAGTAGAAATAAAAGGACTTTTGGTTCGCCTGTATATTTACAAACAATGTATGATGACTTTCTCGCCAATTGGCTTGCCCATGTTACGGTTCCACGTTATGATAACTTGGTAATTTACTCATCCATCTTATGATAATTTTGCTCGGGAAAATGTTCTTCAAATTGGAATAGAAAAAGGACAAAATTGAATTTTCGAAAAATCGCTTCGAGGTGCACACCCCCATGCTATAAACTAATTCTGTGCCAAGTTTCATGAAAATCGCCCGAACGGTCCAGGCGCTATGCGCGTCACAGAGATCCTGACAGATATCCAGACAGAGAGACTTTCAGCTTTATGATTAGTAAACATTACTTTTGCTTTAAAGTTAAATGTAATACCAAATGACTACATAAAATCATATTTATTACCTTCAAGTTTTTGTTCGAAGTCATATAAAACTTTTTTAAAAAATGACAACATTTCTATTAGCGATTTCGGGCAAACATTATTAGAATGCAAGTTAAGTCGCCTTATTTATTCAAAAAACGATTATATTTGTTTTAGCAAAACATTGATCTTATTTCAGGACTGGCAACGACAAATAAAGGTTACACGATACTTTCTATAAATAAATATTAGCTCATGTTTATAAAAATTTGAATGATGAAAAACCGAGCAACCGAAAAATTTGCAGCGATATAATAACTTGTCTTACTGTAAACACATGAGAATAGGGGATCAAAATATTTGTTTTTATGTTGCAGATAAAATTTAAGACAGCCAAGTAAGATTGTTAAAATATCAATGGCGAAAAGACGAAAAGGAAAAAGATATATTACGTCTGGTTCAGTATCAATTACTTTCAGTAAAAAATAAAGTTAAGACGGAAATTCCTCGAAATCTTTCGAAATAAAAACTAAAATTGTAACGAGGAAAAATGCTTCCGGAGAAAGGAAATCTATTACGTTCAATTTCCCATTAAACGAAAGACGACTCAACTAATCGAAAGAAAAAAAAAAACATTTTAAAAATGATTATATAGCAATGTGATTAGAAAATGTCTTACGTATTTCATTATGATACAATTAGAATTATATCTCAACAAAAATACCAACTTCTAATAGTACATAACTATATTAAGCTATAAATGATCTTATGCAAAAATCTCAAAAGAGCACCGTAAAAAAAAATTATATATTAACAAAAAAAGTGTATCACATGAAGCAATACATTTAAAAAATAACTCAAAAATAAACGAAATGCTTGAATGGTAAAATTATATTTCAATCATCATTATGGTAAAATTATTGCATTAATATTCATACTTGAATATTAAAAGAAATGCCAGTTTTACAGCTTAACATAAAAAATATTGATAAGTGATCTTACACCACATTTCTAGAATATCTCTTAATCTTTCTCATTAACATGCACTGGCCGTATGAGTACAAAAAAATTTATGTAGATCCAAATAAAACGATGCTTAAGCAATACCAGTATTAAAATATGCAATTTAAATTGAAAAATTTAAGAACAAAGGCAGTTATCACTAGAGATGGAACGAAGCTTCGGCCTGGCCAAATCATAACGAAAGCCTATTTGGCCTATAACAATTTATGCTGAGAATATCCTTTTTACAAATATAATTACATAAAATATTGCCTTTTAAGTTATGCAAAACTGTACCTTATAATAAAACATAATAGAAATTTATATTTAGTTAAAAATTTGTGTGTAATGAGCCCCTGGAACCAGAAACTATCCAATGATAGTAACTACATTCAAATTAGTTTGAAAGTTGCTAGGAAATAAATAAGTTACATTACATCATTTAGTTATTAATAACGAGAAAATAATAAGATAACATAATTGACACATCATTTCTTATTAGATTATTCTGTGATTTAATCGGTAACATTTGATCATATCATTGGGCTAGTAAAAATATCAACTGCAAAACATTCTTTTAATATTTCAAATAATTCTTCATATTACTTATTTGCAATAAAAAAAATCGACTTTTCTTGTAATACCAGAGTAAAACATAACATATTTGCTGAAATTAATTATTAAAAGACAACAAGCGTAAGCTGAAAATGTTGTATGACACTAAAAATATTAAAACAAGTGGAGCAAAGGACGATATAATATTTATTTATTACGCAGGAATATTTATTATATGTAGCAAAACATTGGTTGCCTAAGTCGTTTTCTTTTACATTTTAATCACGCGCAACGTCGTGGTAGAAACCAGAAGCAATTTATTCTTTACAGATAATCACTCGTGATGGGC
Organism: Uloborus diversus; assembly: GCF_026930045.1. NCBI lineage: Eukaryota > Metazoa > Arthropoda > Arachnida > Araneae > Uloboridae > Uloborus > Uloborus diversus. Next base: position 136,325,986 of record NC_072740.1, read on the forward strand.
CAGCAGTGAAAGAAGTTCTTCAACGTGTATCTATACAACCATCAAAACGAAAAACGCAAGAGATGTCATTTCCAAGTTCGCTGTAAACTTCATATCCGAAATGTAATAGACTTTCTGCGTGTACTTGCTTCAATGAAATGACGTGATTTGAGATAGATTGCAGCGACGGGTAAAATCTTCGAGAAAATCTAAGAAATGAAAGAACACTGGCTCTTTAGATAAATCGTCAATGTGTAGCACGAATTTCAGACAAGCAGTCTACTAGAACGAACAAAACAGAACAGTAGCATTGATCGAAGAAACCAAGAAATATGCCCTTGGCCTCCACAGAAGCGGAAATTCGAGCAGAACCGAATTCCCCATCTCTCTCTCTCTTTTCAAAGACAAAACATTAAGTTTAAAGATCCCTGAATCAAGAAAATTTAGAAAACACAAGCTTCTCTAGTACGATTACATTTTCTTTCAAGTTTTCAATGACATATTTAGGAAATCACAGTAAAAATTTACACTAACAAACAATCGTCTAATATATTAACATACACTAATTAATTTTTGATTACCAAATTTTTATATGCATTCAATTAAACTGATTCTTTCGTGCATAATACCATAATTTTTCAACGCAATATTTCCTAGTTTCTTCTAACACGACTATAAACCTTTTCAATATTTATTCGATTTCAAGCATAATTAATACATAAGATTAAGAAAGAGAACTAGAACGCAATATAGGGCAGAAGGCAATATCCAGCAAAATACGCAGTACAGGTCGAATGTTTTTTTTAATCAGAAATGGAAGAATGGAGAAGTGAAAGTGAAGATGAATTTGGTGCTGTGTGACTGCTCAAGGCAATTTTCATAAGATCAGGAAAAGTAAACAGTGGGTTCAGGCGTTTGGTGTTAAAAGTGCTTCGTGTAGGCTCATATAGAACTGCGCTGGTAGTTTAAAGAACATATTTCATTTGAAGTGCAAACAAACGATTTATGAAACGCAAACAGTCATTTCCTAATGTTACTTTTGTAGTATCCCATAAAAGGATATATCCTGTGTAAACAGAACTTCTCGATTTTAGAAAAAAAAACTAATATTTTTTGCTAAAATTGTTGTTTTAATCGTTTTAACTTAATGATTCAAACTGCAGGATCTATAATTCAATTTTACGAGAATTGAATTATAGATTATATATATATCTAGATATATATAATAATAGAATATATATATCTTTGTTTCCTAATCATGTCAGCGTTGGAAGTAGTGATGTAAAATACCCGGGTATTTATTTTTAGGGGTAAATACCCGGGAAAATACAAAAAAAGGGTATTTACCCGGGTATTTATTTCAAAAATTTATATTTAACTAAGATACTTTTCTGTATTCATTGCACTGTGTATATATACGATCTATTCCAAAAGTAATGCAATTATTTTTTTTTTTTTTTGAGTAATTTATTGAACAGATTTGCACAAACACTTAAAATTCTTCAAAGTAATGTCCTTGGGCTTCTGCTGATTTCATCCATTGTCTCTAGCATGAATGGTAAGTGCCCTGAAAGGCGTTTTTGGGGACCTGCTCTAAGGTCTTCATCACGGCTGATTGGATTTCTTCTAGGGATGAAAAATGGGTTTATTTCAGGCCTGTCTTAATTCGAAGGAACAAAAAGTCTGCTGGGGGGGACGTAAGGACTATAAGGGGCTGGGACAACGTTTTCACCTGGTGTTTTCAGCTAGGAATCAGCAGATTCGCAGCGCGTTATGGCAAGGTGCTTCGGCACGAACTTGCCTCACACTTTTCTCATCGCTAAATCTTGAGCAATGTGGAACACAGCAGTAGACGACGCGTTCAGTTCATTTGCAACCATCTTGTTAGTCAATCGAGGGTCAAAGTCCAATAATTGAGGAACACAAGCCGCATTGTTGTCGGTTTTGCTGGTTAACGGCCGCCCAGAGCGTTCTTCATCTTGAACCTTTTCCCGTCCCTCTTTAGAGGTCTTTAACCACCTCAAAACTTGTGAATGCGACAGAGAAGAGCCCCGTAAGCCTCACGAATCATTTTGTTAGTCGCCTCAAGAAATTTTGTTGGTTAAGCAACAAAACTTAATCGCGTACCATTTTCCCTGTGACACGATATAGATGCTCAGAAGTTAACATTTAACTTCCTACTTTAACTTAAGCCCGGCCACTTCCACAGCTCGGATAACCATGAGACTGATTTTCCGGAAAGCCTTAGGGTCTCCCTAACCTAAACCAAGTAGTACGATTATACTCCGACTAATAAAAGCGGCCTGGAAAAAACCATTGCATTACTTTTGTAATACACCTTGTATAACAAACCATATACAAAACAATAAATTTTTGTCTAAAAATTGTATTTTGATCACATATTTAGAGAATTATTGTGTAAAACAACTTAGCAGTCTAATATGATATTCACATTAGATGTGTTGGATACGCCTAATCAATGTTGATAGCCAAATTTCAGATATAAAAAGCCATTCTACAAAAAGTAAAAAGCTTAACTGGTTACAAAAAAAAAAAAAAAAAAAAAAGCAAACATCATCTCCAATTATGACTTTGAAAAGAAAGATTTTTTGGTTCACGATATGTTTCTTTCATAATTTCATCAAGTCTTTCAATAAAAAATATTATAAACTGTGTAATACATATGTATGTATCAGTTTTACCAATTATTTCATATTTAGATTTTAAAAAAAATTCCCATTCCCTTTTTGCATTTTTTTTTTGTAAAATACCCAGTTTTGGGGTATTTACCCAGGACTTGGGTAAATACCCAAAAAATATTTACCTACCCGCTGGGTATTTACCCGATCCACATCACTAGTTGGATGTGATAAAAACAAAAGCTACCCCATATTCGATGGTTTAACCCATGTAAATATATATACCTGTATATACAGGGTGTTCTGTTTTAACCTGCAAGATCTCTATTTTCGTAACCGTTAGTCCTTCCAATCGCAAAAATGTTCAAAATCAGATGCAGTGTTAAGATATTAGAAGTTTGAAGTAAAAATAAAAATAAGTCAAAACATACAAAATTTAACTTTTTACACGGGCCCCAGGTCCCCTAACTTATATTTAGGGAAATAATCTCCATTAAAAAATAATTCCAACACAAAAAGTTTGAAATTAGTACGACCAATATTCACCGAGCTATGAAATGCAGAGTTTTGTGACTTACACCACTTTTCAAACGCCGTCAATAACACTTTTTGGGGAAAAATATAGCGGTTAACAAACGTTTAAAATTATATGTGTGCATAGAGTGTGGTTTTTCAAATCGTTCGAGGTTTTGCAGTGTGTTTTTGCGTATCACGGCATAACAATTGCATTTATTTTTGAATAGCAATGAAAAATATAAATACTTTTTTTTTACTTAGACGCCCTGTCATTCTTCTGAAAGGGTGATAAGTTATAATCTCATCTTCTGTATGGTCCCTTAAAACTTTAAACTAGAATATCTCCTTGAGTTTTGGTCGCATAAATGTCAAGTTTTTTGCGTCAGTAACAGTTTTCAATGGAGATTATTTCTCTAAATATTAGTTAGGGGACCTAGGGCCCGTATAAAAAGTTTTTTTTTTTGACTCATTTTGATTTTTGCTTCAAACTTTCAATATCTTAACTCTGCATCTAGTTTTGAAAATTTTTTCAATTGGAAATATACATCTAGGACTAATGGTTGCGAAAATAAAGGTCTTGCAGGTTAAAACGGAACACTCTGTATGTATGTATGTATGTATGTATATATATATATATATATATATATATATATGTATATATATATATATATATATATATATATGTATATATATATATATATATATATATATATATATATATATATATATATATATATGTGTGTGTGTGTGTGTGTGCGTGCGTGTGTTTGTGTGAGTGTGTGCGTTATTAGTTTTCCCGCTAGAATAAAAAAGATTTCAACACCACATTTTGTAAACACTTTACCTATGAAATTAAACTTGGAAAGTTTTTACAACGATTGTTAAATAAATAAATAAATATTTAAATACATAGATTGGGAAAACGATGAACAAACTCCCCAGATTAGCAGAGAAACAGACTGACTGACAGACAAATTATTTATCTAATCTCGGTAAATAGATCGAAAAATATGTCAGAAATCTTTAGTACCGGATAAATCTGCATGGAACAAACATTTCCAGACTGCTTGAGAGAGCTAAAATGTTCGATACGAAATCAACTTAAAAGCTAGCACGAAGCCACGTGCACCTACATCGATTTATCAAACAACTTCCGATGTTCACGGCCTTGTTTAAATGAAGAGGACCAAGGATTACATTAACTCCCTTTTCGATTCAATTTCGCAGAATGCATTAGTACAGCAAATATGTCTGTACATCACCGCAGTAAGGAAAAGGAACACTTGAGCTTCTTAGTCGACAACCAAGGATCTATAACTTGTACGATTAGAAAGTAGAGGTAAAAGTGATTAGTTTTGTAAATTCAAATGTTAATTTTTGTTACTTTTATCATTCAATGTTTATAATAAAAATGCTGTAAAGAGACTAGAAGCCTAACATAAAAAGCAGACATGCACAGAAAATTTTTCGTACACTTAAATGCTATTGTTTTTCCCTTCCCAAAGCGATTAGATATATTGGACACTTTCAAGAAATGACAACGTTTACCAAAATACTTTTTTTTATGAATTTTAATTTCATAAATTATTTCTCTCATTAGTGCTTTATTCAGTACCTTTAGATGAGCCAATAAGTACATCTTTTATTATTATTATTTCATTTCAGGCAGTGAGAAAAAAAAAGTATGTAAGTGCTAAAATTAAAAAATGTGAGATAACCAGACCAAATAGTAGGAAAACCTGCATTAGGGCAAGAAATGGTACTCGTATCCTAGGTATAGGCACTGATATACTGCATGATTTAGAAAAAAAAATCAATAAAGAGCTACCTAGGATCTGAAATGTAAATGCGCTTCACACAAAAGTTTAAAAAATCCACTTTACATATGTTTGCTTCTCACAGCCTCATTAAAAATATGGTCAATTTAATGCAATAAATGAACTTAAAATTCCTGACATTCCGTCCCAACATAAAAATATAATTATTTTCATCCAATGCGTGAACAGTTATTCAAATTAAGTTTCTTACTGTTAGGTATTTCTGTATCTTAAAAGAAGACCTCCGTTAAAAGAATGGATTTGTACATAATTCATAGAAATTTAATTTTGTATACTAAGATGTCCGAAGAAGTCCTTGGTGAAGGTAAATATTTCCACGCATCTCATATTGTACGTTTCACGGGTAATTAAATAACAACATTTCATATCAATTTAGGATGCTGTAAATATTATTATCCATTTGTTCGATACACGAGCATTTCATATAATGACCTGAATACAGAAGTGCAGATAGGGAAGATATAACGCGAATCGACTATATTCAAATTACAAAACTAGCAGATAAAGTGATATTTTTACACAGGAATATTACTTAAATTACTCTAAATTGTAAGAAAGTAATATACAGATATACAAGATATGACAGAGATAAAAAGTTCATTCAAAATTCTTGTTTAGTTACATTGGTCCTTTTCTATCTACATTCGGGGCAGAGATCATTTTGAATTATTTAAAAAAATTTTAGAACCGTATGCGACGTTTGCCAACGTCACAAATATTTATTACGAAATTGAGCTCATTTTCATCTTGTATGTTTAAAACTCCTCACTATTTACAGGAAGAGAGTAATTATCTTTAAATTTACAAAAGACACAGTAGAGAGCGAAAAGTTAATAATAATACTACCGTGGGCAAGTAAAGGGCAGTAACTGCAAATTTTGCTCTTTTTTTTTTTTTTGGTCATCTGTTGTACCTTAGCTTTATTGTAAAAGATTGCAGGGCCATTCCACCGTCACGTGCGGGACAAAAATACACTTAACTTTCATTAACATTTCGTCATATCTCATAATATTTTAATAAAACAGGGGTAAGCAATTTTTTTAATCTTTACATTTGATAACATTTGTGACACAAAGATACTCCTGACACAATTATATTTTTATTAAATAATTTTATTTAAAATAAAATTTATTCACATGCGTCACGTGCGGGACATCCAAAGTCAACCTCTGGTAATTTGCTTATAATAAGCTCATATTTTTGCTCTATTAATACAGCAATGACGAAACAAATTGTAGTGTTTGAAAGCTATGGTTCCAATGTAAAGGAAACATATCTCATTAGTTTAGAAATAATAATTTAAACCATTGAAAAAAAAAATATGTATATGCCCATTCCATCGAAAATAGTCATTTTGTCCCGCACGTAAAGGTTCCTATATTTCATAAAAAAGAAATAATTTTTGAAGAAAGTTGTGATGCGTTTGTGATTTCTTAAGCAACAAAATTTCGTTCATCATCCTTTTAAATTATGATTTTTTATGAAATACTAGCTGTATCCGACGCGCGTTGCTACGCCAACAAAAAAATACATCATTATACTGATTTTCATGACAATCGGTTGAACGGGGCAGAAGTTGCTACTCTGCAGTGCCACCTGGTGGCGAGTGGCTTCAATGAGCAAATTATGCACCTTCTCCGTGGAAAAATACATATATATAGCAATTTTCATAATAATCGGTCCAGGTATCAAGTGAAGCCGTGACTATACTCAAATTTTGTACTCACGCAGTTTGCAAGATCAATCAATCGCTAAAAATATCAAATAGAAAAAGTTTTAAATCCCCCCGTAGCATGAAAAGCCATAAAACAATAAAGAAAGAATGTATTTGTTCAAGCTCAAGAAAAATCGCAACAGCTAACTTCTTATCAATGAGATCTTTCACGCGAATTAATTTCTGCAGCCGATAATTTTATTCGTATTTATCCAATGGATTGTGACTTAAATTGGAATAAAAAAGGAACTATCGATCGGATTTTTTTCGAACTGGTCTATAAACATTCCCAGTACCAAAAATAACAAACGGTGAAAGTTTCAGCCAAATCTGCCGGGTAGTTTTTTGAGTTCATGGATGACATACAGACAAACATTTTTATATATATATATAGATATGAAGCGTCACGTGCGAGACAAAATTACCGTTTTCCGCGGAATGGCCCTGCATATTTGGTTTCAGCTGAGAAAAAAAGGCGCGAAAAAAACTTTCATTCCAACACTTCCCTATTTTTAGTAATAAATCCAACACACATTTCTTCAAATAGCTCGAAAGATCATTTCTGCAGATACTGCCTTTTACCTGCGCACGGCAGAATACAGTTACAATGAAAAATACCTGCCGAAACAGTAAATTGTTTTCCCAGTAAACCCACTTCTTGCTCCGATAAGACAAATCTTCGCCAGATACCTACGCAGTTCTTATCATTGCAGTGAAGACAGGTTGTTTTCCCGGTATTTTCACTCCGTGGCAGAAAAAATACTTTTACAGAGATTATTTGTGCTTGGTTGAGAATTTAATTATAAATGTGCTTGACGAAGAGTTAGTGACTAAACCTAAATATCGCTTGAAAAAAAGAGAGAGAAGGGCTTACGTCAGCGTATACTTGTACTCATGGACAGGCATAAAAGGAAAAAAATTAACGAACCTGTTTTTATTTATTTTACTTTTAATTATTTATTTATTTTAAGGTAATTAAAAACTGCTAAATAAGTTAATAGTAACATTTTTACGCATTTATTTGGAAAAAATATTTAAATGAAAAGATTACTAATTGCTGCATTTCTTATCTGTAAATAAACCTTGAATGATAATAAAAATTAAACTAACAGTTTTATAAGAATTTAATAAAAACCATTGCAGTTAACATATATAAAAAAAAGCAAGACGGAACAAGTGATTATACTCGATTGTTGCCAACCTTCCACGACAAAATTATGACATCATAAATCTCAAAATTATGTCTTTAATGCAAAATATCATAAAATTTTATTATTTAATTTATTATTCATTTAATTATGTTTTAATAAGAACTATTTTACGTTTAAATAACCGAGAACCTGTCAATGTTTTCAACGGTCGCCGGACCAGCAGACAGATTGAAAATCTCTGCTCTATATAATTTCTTTAACTCAAGAACTAGTGTTCTCAATGATCAACCATTCTGATTGGTGCTAAATATAACACGATGATTAATTTTTACTCGAAGATGAGGAGTGATGATACAGGAAATACAAACAGGTAAATCAGATGATATTCAGATGCAGTTACCTTAAATTTAACTGTTAAGTACGGTGACAGAATCTGAATTTTTTTTCTGGATGATCTTACTTGGGGGTTTTTATGCAGTGAAATACCGCTACAACTAATACCAATATAACGAAATATTCGTTTCAAAAAACTTTATTTTCAGTCTCGATTTAATTTATTATATTGCTCAAATTCCGTTACAACGAACAAAATTTGCGGATCCTTGAAGTTCGTTGTAATGGAATTTAACTGTAGAAGTACCATGCCTTAGCGTGAACTTCGCAAATACTTCCCATGCACGTATCTGTGACTATAACTAGTTTTGCGTTGAACTGCAAAGAGTTTTAGATCATTCAAGTCTCTTTACTCCTGATTCTGCTAGTCATAGCGGCGATGATACTCAACCCTTTCAGATGATGAGCTTGAAATAGAAAAACCAGTAAATTTCACGTAAGCTGAAGGCAGTCGAGATCAAAATTCGTGGTTTTCCGGCAGCATTGCAGCTGATAGAAGGTTGGGTTAAACTAACTTTATATTCAAAAACTTATGAAAATACTTCTCTCTTGGACAAAGTTCGAGCAGAGAGGAAAGATTGAGTACATTTTTATAAACTTGAAAAAAATAAATTAGGATTCAATTTAAAAAAAAAAAATAATAATACAAGTTAAACACTTAAACAGTAGCCATGATTTTTTGAAAGTAATCTTACATAAGAAACATCCTTTTAAGGAAGTAAACAAAATGGATCATGGAACAGGAACATGGAAATTTTTTGAATATTTTAAGCAGCTTTACGAGTCGTTTACAATATGTACAAATGCGTTCAAGTACATAAAAATGTTCATAGCATGAATGCGGCTACGGTATATTACTATTAAAACTAGGTATTTTTGATGTAAAGTAGTATTTACAATGGTTTTTCAGCATGTCCGTTTACGAATTGTACAGCAAATACATAAGTCCTTAAAATTTTGCTAGACCGGCCTTATGACCAACTGTCAAATTTAAAGTGGCATTTTAGTGGAAAAAGACTCCCCGTCACTCGAACAGATCATAAAAATAATAACTAATGAAGTGTTATGTTTAGTAAGATTAATAACTAAACATTTCATAAATTAAATGGCTTTATTAAAGGATCAAACTTTAATTCTTAACATTAAATCTTTTAGTAAGTATGAAGTTTGGATTTCTATGATAAAAATTCAAGATTTTAAACGGAAAAATAACGGAATAACTCAATTTCAAATCTTTTCCCGCAGATGAAGAGCGAAAACCGAATGCCAGCAGGGTTCAGTAGTATAAGTAAAAAATAGATTACTCACCTCAAAATAACTAGCATGGTTCCTTCCAACCAATTTAATGTTGCATAACGTCATTAGTAATAAAAGGAAACATAACAATAGGCTTGCGTAAAAAAATAAAACGGCTCCAACAAAAGAAAAACGTCCCAAGTTCTACTAGAATTTATGAGGCGATTTACTTTATTATTTTTTTAAATCCTTGTAGCAGCATTGTCAGCGTAACGGGAGCACGGGGAGAGAGAGGGGAGGGGAGAAGATACGTGAAATGAAAAAAAATCTACGGAAACAAAAGATTAAGACATGGTATTCAAAAAAAAATCTCCCAAAAGGATAAAACCAGTGAAATTATGAGTTTTTAAAGAAAATCCGACTTCCCTATCTATTAAATTCTGTCCTTTAATTTCCTCCTTGAAACAATATTAAAGAAAACCCGCGCATACAAGAGTTTAACTCAAAATTACGTTACTCAAAGACGTTTCAAACGAAAAAGGCTTTGTTTTGCGGGATTATCTAAAGAAAAAAAAAGGTTTATTAAATTAGGCGCTTTTGTTTTTTTTTTTTTTTTAATTCTTATATGATTTTGCCTCAAGCTTAACGAGGGAGTTTATTTGTTGTTAAAAGATGACGGATTTTTAATGGTAAAGCGTCTGAAAGTGTTAACGGTTGAAAATGCTCAATGAATAAATTATACTTAACAATTGCAATAATCGACGTCGCAGTTTCTTGGGGTGAACTTAAGCAATAAAAATTATATTTCTCTCAGAAAAGTGAAGTTTTCGTAAAGGTATAACTTTTTAGAACACAAAAATATAAAAATAAAACTTTCAAAACTCAAAAATAAAACTAAAGTAGTATGAAACCCCAAATTGCAAAGAATATTCCATACACATGTTTCGTTGTTGCAATGTGAAAAATCTCTCGACTTCATGACGCAAACCAGCAGTTACTATCTGCCCGATTCTCGTACGCCGTGGATTAACTTTGAAATCTTTTTCGTCTGGGTCACGTGAGAAATTTGACATCAGAATGGAAACCTGTGTGCAATCGTCCACGGGGCTGGTCGAAAACGAAAGGGAGAGAAGTTCGCCCGGCACGAGTGAAGCGAAAACGACATCTTATACATAGTTATTTTTTATCAAAACAGCTGTTTAGCGCTAAGAATCTTGAAATCCTTTGCACTGAAAAGTAGCTTTCCCTTGACACCCGCTTATGCATTACTTTTTAAACACTCTGTAATTTGCAACTTACAATGTGTTTTTGCAAAACGGCAAATGTTTACTTTTTATAAAAATTAAGTTTAGTTAATGGTGCCAATTTTCAAAACAAGAAATGCTCAAGAATTAAGTTTTGAGAACATAAAGAGAAGGTTTGAAAACGAGCATGAAAATCAAATTTAAAAAAAAACATCAAAATTAAGTTTATTATGCACAAAAATTAAAATAAAGTTTCGAACGAATGAACATTGAAATGAAGCTTTGAAAATAATATAGAGTTGTTTATTTATTTTTTTCAACATGGTATTTTAAAAACTTGATTGTTAAAACGAAGTTTTAAAATCCTAAACAAGAAATTGAAGGAAGGGTTAGAAAGAAAAAGTTTCTTAGGGGGATATATATATATATATATATATATATATATATATATATATATATATATATATATATATATCGAGTACTCGGTAAGTACTCGGTACTCGGCCAATGTAGTTGTAAAAAATTGAATATTGTTCAAGACAGATTTACTGCAGTCATTTACAAGTCCAATTTTAATTTTGAGAATAATGAAGTTTTGTTATGATTCAATGGAGTAAATCTTTATTTTTAATGTCCACAAAGTTACTTAAACTTATTAAAAATGGAACAAAAAAAATGATATTATTAAACAGATTTTTTGCTTCAAACAAAAATTATAAGAAAGATAAAAAATACCTTCGTTTAAAAAATAAAATAATGTTAAATGAATAAATGTGCAGGAACACAGCAGGCATGTGATTTGGCTTACAAGGAATGCCTTTTAAAATGCACAAAATGTGAGTTCTTGGATTTAAAGACATTCGACAAAAGTCGGATTTTTTTTTGTCGGATGTCTTTACATTCATTAGCTCTCATTTTATGCACTGAAAAAGATGTTCTTTGTAATGCAGAAACACGTGTCAGCAGTGTTCCTGCACATTTGTGCTTTTAACGTTGTTTTATTTTCTTTTAAAAATTATTTATGTTTGGCGGACTAGCACTATAATAGATTGATATAATTTGTTTTAATTCCAACTTGATTAGTCATCCTTTCATTTGTTTACTTTTAATTTTAAAAATAGCTTTTTTGTAAACTTTATTGACATAAATAAAAATTTTTAAGTAATGATTAATTATATTTCCGCTAGAAATTGTTTTAAAAACTAGTAATGGACATGGAGATCTATACTAGTATTCCAGTGTGTTCAAAATTTATCACGTGTGCGCTATGGTTCTACTTAAAACATAATTGATACTCGGTACTCGTAACTCGGCCAAGGTGCTATACAGTCTCATATATATATATATATATATATATATATATATATATATATATATATATATATACTCTCGTTTTTTTTTCTGAAAGTAAGATGTTACATTTCATCAATTGCTCTTTTTTCCCCATTGCAAACTAGTAATTTTAAACCTATCTTGTACAAAAAATTCCAGGGACATAGAATCTAAAAACACCAAATTTCGAACATAAAAAGCCTTTCTACTTCCCCTTTCGACCGATCCTCTCTCTAGTCGCTTGCACTGTAATTCAATAGATCGAGCTAGGCGCGCAAAATCATACCTAAATCATATTATGATATGAAAAGAATATTTGTTGTCGCCAATCCTTTGCGCCTTTGCCACTCCGGCTTACTTCGTTTACAAGCACCAACTCATTTCAAACTTCATTACCAAAAGTTTACAAAAGATCCAGCTCCCTTGGAGAGAGAAAATGACAGGGGTTTATATATATATATATATATATATATATATATATATATATATATATATATATATATATATATATATATATATTATTTTTCTTTATGCCAGACTTACTTTTAAGAAGTCCAGAAATGAATAAAATGAAAAATGTTTGAAAGGGCAATTCTTATGTAGCAACTAAATAGTTATTCCCAGATGACTGTCATAAATGTTAATGAGAAAAAATCAAATAACATTAAAAAATGGGGAAGGGGGGAAAATTGAGCGTGCTAAGATGCAGAAAAGGTTATGTACCATTATTTTTGCCTCTACTTAGTGACAGATACGAAATTAAATCATTCAGCATTAAACAAATTATGAAGTACACATTTTTTTCAGAGGAAATTCTCCAGATGAGAAAAGTAATAAAATCTTCTCCCAATTACTGCAGAAAAGTAATGAAAAAAATCCTAAATTTGCTGTAGATTGGAGTATTACATTAACAGAGGAACAAATCATAGAACAAAATATTAATTAAATGATACATAAGTTACATTTTAAAGCGTATATGGAATATTCCCCATCAATCGTTTCTTTTTTTTCTTTCTTTTCTTTTAATTAAAAAAACCAGCAGGAAGAAATACATACATTCAGCGGGAAAGATTCCGATCAGCACAGCAATTTATCAGTAAGGTATACTTTAGCAGACTACGACACTGTTTATCAGCCTTTTTTGACAGGAAAATCGGTAAAACACTTATTTACGAAATAAACTTATATAGTATACTGAAGAATATATATATATATATATATATATATATATATATATACTTTAGCAAACATGTTAAGCGTATGAAAACACTATGTTGTAGACAAGTGTCTTTTGTTTGCAAGATATAAAAATTCTTACTAGGTATTTAAAAAAACTTAGCCATTAGATTAAAGTAGTTTAGTTAGATTACAAAAATATTTTAGTCCAGGTGAAGAAATACGCGTGATGTGCGATAAATGTAAACACATACCACGGTGTTACTTGTCTTAAAGTATATGGATTCTGAAAATTCCATCTTTTGTTTTTAATCAGAAAGACTCTTTGAAAGGGAAAAAGATGATTTAAGGACAGGTTTTCCAGGAACAGATGACGGTCTGCCAGACCAGGGTTTCAAAATTCGTGAAAAAAAGAGACATACCGACTTTTAGGAAATAAGAAATATAATTGTTATTTTGCACATTAAAAAAACATCACCGGGCTTAAAAGGACATGACGTTTGAACGCATTCACATCAATACAAAAATTATGTTTTAGAAATTTAAAAATAAATAACTTGCGCGAGATAACATATACTTTATCTCCGTTCGTAAAATAAGACAAAACAGCAACCGGTTTTACAAGCATACAGTAAGAGCCGGGTGATTGAATTGGTGGTTAATTGAATCAGCCGCTTTAATGAATCAAACTCTCAAAAAGAGAAAGATATCCCGAGTTAACATTAAAAAACATGCAGCTTAAATGAACGAAGCGTATGTGACTAAACACGTCCCACAAAACACGTAGTGTATCAGCAGTCTGTTTTCTTGCATTCTTTTAGTAAAATGTTTTTTTTTTTTTTTGGTAACTAGCGAAAAGGGGGGGGGGGAAGCAATGTGTTGCACACTTTTGGTGTGTTTTCTTGGGAAAAGTCAAACAGAACCACCAATGAGAGGGAGCGACGAGACTTCTGCGCTGCGGACTTCGTCACCGAGAATTACTAGCTTTTTTTTAGCTATCAACAGCCGATACGTATTCCGAAGCAGAGAAGTTAAAGATTTAATTTTGTATTTTTTTCTTTCTTTTTTCATATTGTTTTGGGATAACATTCTTTAAATAATCAAAGAATGAAAATTTTGAAGGAAAGGCATACTTTTAATTATACTTTATCTTGTTGGCCAAAAATTAAATAAAGGTCTTTTAAATTGTATGTAGAACTCCAAATAAAACACACACACAAACATTTTTGCTCAATTGAATCAGCCACTTTATCGAATCAAACTCTCAAAAAGAGAAAGATAGCCAGAGTTAACATTAAAAAACATGCCGCTTAAATGAACGAAGCGTATGTGACTAAACACGTCCCACAAAACACGTAGTGTATCAGCAGTCTTTTTTCTTGCCTTCTTTTAGTATTTTTTTTTTTTTTTGGTGACTAGTGAAAAAAAGGGGGGGGGAGGGTGTTGCACACTTTTGGTGTGTTTTCTTGGGAAAAGTCAAACAAAACCACCATTGAGAGGGAGCGACGAGACTTCTGCGCTGCGGACTTCATCACTGAGAATTACTTTTTAGTTATCAACAGCAGATACGTATTCCGAAGCACAGAAGTTAAAGTTTTAATTTTGTATTTTTTCTTTATTTTTTCATATTGTTTTGGGATAACATTCTTTAAATAATCAAAGAATGAAAATTTTGAGGGAAAGGCGTACTTTTAATTATACTTTATCTTGTTGGCCAAAAATTAAATAAAGGTCTTTTAAATTGTATGTAGAATTCCAAATAAAACACACACACAAACATTTTTACTCAATTGAATCAGCCACTTTATCGAATCAAAATTGTTAAAAAGAAACTCGATTCAAATATGCAGCGGTCATTGTATTACAAACTGGAAAATAAAGCAAGCGATTTTATATAGTCTCTTTCACGAAAAAAATTCCATATAGAAGCATTCGTTTCAATCTACATCCAACAAATGCGTCGTCACATATTATTTAAATAAACTGAAATTTCCTATATATAAAGTTAAAGTACTCACTATACAATTGCATTCAATATTAGAACAATTAAGTCACTAAGTTCAATTAAATATTCCAGTACAATCAGTAGAAGGCTGAAAGGAAGATTATGTATGGGTATTTTCCCATAAGATAAAGAAATTAATTGAAAAAGATTACTTCACAGGAAGCTCCCTTAAGTAGTCTAATTAGGTCAGGACTCATATTCAATCTAATTACCGAATTGATCACAAGAGGGTACTTAAGTTGTCTCCGCACAAACTATCAAATGTATTTGAAAACAATCAATTACAGTAGGTTATGACAAAATGATACAGAAAATTAAATATTAAGTATACAACGTTCACGTATAAAAATAAAACCACTTTTCAAGTGTCATCATCGTAACATAAGAAATTAGAAGCAAATGTAGAAAAAAAATAGCGATTTACTGAATTCATTAAAATAAAGCACAATTTAAAAAAGCACACATTGTAGCGGAGAGAAAAAATGGAGGAAAAAAAAACTTCTGATTGCCTTATTTTGTCGATACTTCTAGTAATATACTAAAGCAAGGTTACTTGGTTTTGTTGGTACGTAGCTTGAGTCTCAAAATCAACCATCTAATATTAAACAGTGCTAAATTTTTAACAGTATACTTATTTAAGTACACATTATTTAAAAAATCAGTATTTTTGGACACTTGTATCTTATACCTCTAACTTGCTTTTCAGTCGCTCTAAGAGATTTTCCTTACTGCTTTATCAAATTCCATTACCTACCCCAGAATCAGCCTCATAGTTGAAAAATATACTTTTTTATGACTGGATTCGAACTAGAATATGTTGATATCGGATTTGCTTTTGTTTTACTCGGAGTTTAAGGTAAGATATTTATATTAATAGTGGATGTACTGACCGGTACGGTAGAGTGTTATTATTGATGGCTATTTGGCTTGTAATAACAGAGACGAAACCCCCAGCTATAATTTTAGGTATAAGTTCCCGATTATACGCTTACAGTTTAACAGTCGCGCGTTTAGCCCAATGCAGTTCTAATGGGTGGATATTCAGGACTTATACATCTCTCTTTTAGTCTGAAGTTTTAATTTTTGTTTTTTTCAACAATAAGATGGAGCTTCCACTGCCATTGAAACTGGCTCAATCAATGAAATTTTAGTTTTCAATTTACATTTGTATTGTTGCTATTAGCTTTTACTGTTTCTCGATCACACTATTTACTTGGACTATTAGTTAAGCTGCTCTTGCATCTATAGGCCTTTGATTTGGTATTTTCGTTACTTTCAATATGTTTGGGTATTTATTTGATACATATATTATTGTCCGACACACTGAAAGTACTTCCTGTTTTTGAATTACATGCAATAGTATTAGATGTACTAGAGATATAGAATTTGCTTTCTTTTGAATTTCATCATCTTTTAACTTTTTGTCTTTATCACTGTTCAAGTCGGTCTGGGGAAGAGTTTCCGTGATGAAACGGGTTAACCCCGCTATGTTGTCTCAAGTCAATATGACCTTTCAAAATTGTGAACCCCGATATTTGCATTTTGTAAAATAATTTTTAAATTTAGTTGTAATTTTTAGTATTTTGACTTTTAATGATAACTTTGTGTTTGGTATTATATATATATATATATATATATATATATATATATATATATATATATATGTGTGTGTGTGTGTGTGTGTGTGTGTGTGTCTAAAAATAAAAATTTAGGAGATTGTTTTCTCCACAAGACTACCTTTGCTATATATGGTATTATAGAATTAGAGGGGGGGGATTAGGTGTATTGTTTGATATTTAGAGGTCGCAAAAAATGTTGATTTAGCACGGAGAAAGTGGAGCTTATACTAAAACTAAAATATTTTAGTGAAAGAAATTTACTACTGATGTGGCTAATTCAGCGCAGAAATATTGCGGAAAGAGTATTTTTCACTTATAAACATCATAAAACAAGTTTTTGAAATCCTAATGTCACACACATTTTCTTCTTGTTGATTAAGATTTAATAACATTCGCCATCAGCTTCACCTTCCTGGGCGTTGAACACTTTTCTCATTGCGAAAAAAAAAAGAAGGTACTCAAGAGATCTTTCAATGGTTTTAGTAAATTGTAATGGTTAATTTGATTTGTTTCAAAGTAACCTATGAAAAGTAAACTTTTACTAACGAGAAATAAACGTTTAAAACTTTCTATTAGTCGAGACTCCTAAACATACTCCAAATGATCCCTCAGTAGCTTACTTTACTTAGTGGAACACGCGGAGATGAATAGTTGAAATTTTTATTTCTCCCATATCATTTTACATATATACATATACATATTTATATACATACAGCGTAGGAATATTTCCATAACAGAAAAGCATTTTTTTTTCCCTCTAAGAGAAACGTCGGAAGGAAGAAAAGGACTTCAACGTCTACACCAAAGAGTAAACTAATGAAGAAATAGTTACAGCAGTTAATAAAGATGATATTATTTCTAAGGACGAGGTCCAACATACCGATCTCATAGGCATTTCACATACTGAAGCAATAAAAATCTTAGAAGAAATGTTTCGATGTATATTAAAGTACAAGAAGACGCCAATATTTTGGTTTTGCTCTATTTTTATATGATGGCGAGACAAAGGAATTTTGCAACGAAGCTAATATAAACAGCAAAAAAAAAGGAGGAAGAAAAAAAAAACTCCTTGTTTTTTAAGTAGCAAATATTATGTAGTTTTTGGGTATACAAAGTATACAATAGGATGGTTCAAAAAAAAAAAATTCTCAGCTAGAGTCCAGGACACCAACTGTTTTTTTACACTTACTAAGCTGCTGTAAAAGTTTTAGCTTCTTAATCAAATTTTAAGACGGTGCTCAATGACCCCTTAATTTAACATTAGCTGTATCATAGAAAATGCCACAAATTGAGGTATATTTAATTTCCCCAGCTGTTTTTTTTTTGTAAATAATTGTTTTATTGCAATGTATATGCATATTTCTAGTGTATATTATAATATGTAGCAATGTTTTTTCAGTTCAATGTATTTTTAACCCCTTCCCCATACTATTGAAATTTGGGGGGGGGGGGGTGAGCACTCTCTTTCAGTTGAAATAGGAGGCTAAACCTCTATATTGCCATCCACAAGTCTAAAAATATTGAGGGGTGTCCCGGTACCTAGGAGAAACTTTTTTTACATGTATTTTTGAACCACCCTTTTATACATCTTTCATTTTTTTTTTCAAGCAACGACTTAAAAAATTTCAGTTAAGTTTCTAAATCTATGAAATGCTTCACGTCTACGTCATTCATGAACACTTTATGAAGTACAAATCTTTTCCACACTTTATATACCAATGTAGTCACGTTTCCCAAAGTGTGGGTCTTGGATGTAGTTTAAAAACATAAATTAGGCTCAAGGCATTTGCTCGCAACTCTGCAATAGTTTTGGCAATGTTTGCGAAAATGCTTTACCAAACAGGGCCTCTTGTCACATGTCCCGCTGTTTTTCTTAAGTACATAAGATACTTTAGTACAGTGAAACCTGTGTAAGTTGACCGCCTGCGGTGCACTAATTTAGTGATCAACTTAAACAGGTGGTTAACTTACAGAGGTTGATCTATATGATAAGGGCTATTTCCGTGCCTGAAAAAAAGCGGTCAACTTAGACAGGTGGTCAACTTACAAGGGTGGTCAACTTCACAGGTTTTACTGTATCAAAAATGTGTGATATGCCACTTTTTGTTACTCCTTCCAACCAAGGGTGACATTATTTATGGACGACACGTAGGAGCTTCGCGGAAAAATCGGGATGACGCCACGATGTTACTAAGTATTCTTGAACGGTTCCTGATTTATTCCTAAAATTTAACTGGCTTTTATTGGAAAGGTTTCCTCAAAAAAATTCCAGATAAATTTCAGTAAGGTTACTGATTTAAAGCGGAAAACGTTCCTATTTTTTGCCAGGTGTATTACTGGCAGAATTTAAGCACATTAGCTGCCCATTATTTTCCATTCCAGGTACGTCTCTAAATATTTTTCATTGACTGATTGTTTTTTTGGGATAACATTCTTTAAATAATCAAAGAATGAAAATTTTGAGGGAAAGGCATACATTTAATTATACTTTATCTTGTTGACCAAAAATTAAATAAAGTTCTTTTAAATTGTATGTAGAACTCCAAATAAAACACACGCACAAACATTTTTACTCAATTGAATCAGTCACTTTATCGAATTTAAATTTAACTGGCTTTTATTGGAAAGGTTTCCTCAAAAAAATTCCAGGTAAATTTCAGTAAGGTTACTGATTTAAAGCGGAAAACGTTCCTATTTTTTGCCAGGTGTATTACTGGCAGAATTTAAGCACATTAGCTGCCCATTATTTTCCATTCCAGGTACGTCTCTAAATATTTTTCATTCACTGATTGTTGTTTTGGGATAACATTCTTTAAATAATCAAAGAATGGAAATTTTCCATTCCAGGTACGTCTCTAAATATTTTTCATTGACTGATTGTTGTTTGGGGATAACATTCTTTAAATAATCAAAGAATGAAAATTTTCCATTCCAGGTACGTCTCTAAATATTTTTCATTGACTGATTGTTGTTTGGGGATAACATTCTTTAAATAATCAAAGAATGAAAATTTTCCATTCCAGGTACGTCTCTAAATATTTTTCATTGGCTGATTGTTGTTTGGGGATAACATTCTTTAAATAATCAAAGAATGAAAATTTTCCATTCCAGGTACGTCTCTAAATATTTTTCATTGACTGACCATCGAGAAAAAAAAAAGTTGTCCATTATTTGACTTAAATAACCATTTTTGAAAAGAAACCATTACATTAAAAACAAAATATTGCTCTCACATAGTAAGTAGAAAGTGGGCATTCTTTCCATTGCAGTAACTCAACACATTCGGAAGTTCCGAACAAAGAGTAGGAATTTTTCAACGCAAAATGATGCTGATAATGAGGAGCAGCAACAAGGATTACTTAGATTGAAGGCCTTTTAGCGGTAACAAAAAGAATAAGAGCCTTCCTTTTATTGAAAAGCGACTGCAAGACACCTTTAACGAATGCATTGAAACCATTTTTAAAGCTCATTTTCCATTCAAAGATATTTTTCTAAATGGTGTAATTATAAGTACGTTAAATGAAAATTTAAAAAATGGAGGATGCGCACGTAATTGAAATCATGCCTTTGAAAACTAGCTTAATTACACCGACCAAGAGAATAAAAAGGACTATAATAGAGCTTTTAAGAAAAGAAGAATAAATGAAAAAACTACAACAGACTTATGAAACTTAAAGCCAGCAACTCAAAGATTCTCTAAAAATCTAGGATGCAAGCAAAAAAAAAAAAAAAATCAGAGATAGCCCTTATTTCTCTAATTTTTTTAGGTAAATTTCTACAGGACACATTGTTTTGGCGTCCTTTTTCTAAATACCGGTATAAATTTAAAAGTTCCTTTCTTTTCCAAACATACAACGTAAATCAACAATGAAACTGAAATTATTAGTTCATACAATAATTGAGTTATAATATCTCCAAAAAAAAAAAATGCACAACTATAGAACAAAATGATACCCAAGTGAATTCTTATGAACATTGTATTTAAGACTAATAATGAAAATGAATATGATAAAGATGCCGAAACAAATATTGATATTGCTATCACAATCATGCAGGAATTGCATAATATTTTTTTTCTCAAATCTTTTGCGACAGAGCAAAAAATCTAGTCTTCATGGCCAGAAATTTTTACAAACACATCAATCACGAAAACAACTTACATCCCTAACTTCGCAGTGGCTTAAAAACTGAATAATAAAGAATATCATGCACGGAAAACACAGGCCTACATTCATACAAAAATATAATCAATCAATAAAAACTTCACCAATATAAGAGAAAAATCTATCAAGTTATGAAAAAGGAAAAATACCAATGTAGAATTTAAAACTAGGATAGAAATTTAAGTGAAAAAAACGGGGGGGGGGGGGAGTTAAAAATATAACAAGAGCACAAAGTCTAAACAATATGACATGAGCTTCTAATTATAAAATTTCTATTACACTCGATTTTATTAGTGAAAATTATGAAAACATTACATGACATGTAAGCATACATACCACATAAGGGTAGCAGAAGATTACTTAAAAATAATGACGTAATGTCTTTATCTATATATATAAAAATGAATGTTTGTCTGTATGTCATCCATGAACTCAAAAACTACCCGGCAGATTTGACTGAAACTTTCACCGTTTGTTATTTTTGGTACTGGGAATGTTTATAGACCAGTTCGAAAAAAATCCGATCGATAGTTCCTTTTTTATTCCAATTTAAGTCACAATCCATTGGATAAATACGAATCAAATTATCGGCTGCAGAAATTAATTCGCGTGAAAGATCTCATTGATAAGAAGTTAGCTGTTGCCATTTTTCTTGAGTTTGAACAAATAAATTCTTTATTGTTTTATGGCTTTTCATGCTACGGGGGGATTTAAAACTTTTTCTATTTGATATTTTTAGCGATTGATTGATCTTGCAAACTACGTGAGTACAAAATTTGAGTATAGTCACGGCTTCACTTGATACCTGGACCGATTATTATGAAAATTGCTATATATATGTATTTTCCCACGGAGAAGATGCATAATATGCTCATTGAAGCCATTCGCCACCAGGTGGCACTGCAGAGTAGCAACTTCTGCCCCGGTCAACCGATTGTCATGAAAATCAGTATAATGATGTATTTTTTTGTTGGCGTATCAACGCGCGTCGGGTACAGCTAGTTTATCAATAAAATCATTATCAATAACTTTTAAATAAAAATGCATCAAAATGAGCAAACGGGAAAATTTCAAGCACGATTTTAAAACAAAAAGCTGCTATTTTATTTTAAAATATTTTGCGAATATACATTTTAAGACAAAATTTAAACAAGGGTGGGGGGGAATCGGATAGCGATGTGTAGAAGATTTCCATTTAAAAAAATGCTTAAGAAATCTTTTACTAAAGAGAAAGAAGGATCTATTTTATTCCAAAACAAATTCTAGATTATTTCCAAAAAAAATAAAATAATAATAATAGTGTCAAAATGACTGCTACTCTTATTTTTTCCCTTCCTCTGCACTTTTTTTTTTTTTGAGCAATCGCGATTGCTTATTGTTCTCACTTGACTGTTTTGATGTCCTTTGATTTTATTTTCCCACCGCCACCCTCTGCAGCATACACACACACACACACACAAACATACACACACACACACATTTACCCACACATTCATGCCTGCACACAGACACATATGCCTAGACACACATACACATACCCTCCACACACACATTCATACACACACAACTACCCACACACTTATGTCAGCACACAGACACAAACACACATGCCTACACACACATACCCTGCTACACACAAACACACATACCCCCACACACAAACACACAAGCCTACATACACACACTCGTGATTGCGAAAAACATAATTTGAATTTAAGATGTAAAAATTTTTTTTTTTTTTTTTTTTTTTTTGTCGTCACTTAACTCCTTTTTAAAGTCCATCACTTAACTCCTTTTTAAAGTCAACTCCTCATTTACTACGGCGAGAGAACTCTTATTTACTTATGAATTTCTGTTTCTTTATTCTTGTCTGTTTGCTTATTTTGTACATGTAGACGGCGTAACGTACTGTCAATGGCTTCTGCATTGAAATAAAAAAAAAATCTAACCACCTGAGCATTCCAGTTTCAGTAAGCTAAAACAAAAGAGAACTTCAATTTCCACGACGTGAATTTTCTTCGGAACAATTGACCAAATTATTGTCCCAATTTCAAAAAAAAAAAAAAAAAAAATGCGTACATATCTTGCTATGCACAATATTTGAGGATAAGCCTGTAACAAAGATAGCTCAAGAATTTTTTTGACGGTGGGAATATGCTCCGAGATATTTTTAGAGGAGTGAAATTCAAATTGGAGGAGTGGAGTAAACGAAAACAATGAAGACAAAAAGAGAGATCAATTCCGTCACATGATTAACTTTTTAAGGATGAAATGATGTAGGGAAAGAGGATATGCGCACTTTTTTTTTAAAGAATGTTTGACATTTTTAATCAAAAAAAAAAAAAAAACACTAAAATGCAATATTTAAAAAATTAAACTCTAATCGGTTCTCCTTCCGATTGTATTTAAAAACTGGGGAGGGGGGGCGATTAGAATTTCATTTTTTAAACATTACATTTAATATCATGATGCGTCATTCAACTTTGAGGCTCCAAATATAACATACTATATTTACTAAACAAGTGCTTAAAACGCCACATTTTGGGAAAATTGAGAATGAATAATGAAAAAAAAGACCCTGAAAAATGTGCTAAACATAACTTACAAATTGCTAAGTTGGATGATAAGACTTTTACAATGAAATTTGATGACCTGGATATAGCTTTTAGTTTGCATAAGCTAAGACTGAGTTTGAAATTCTAAGCAACAATGTAAAAGTTAAAACTATAAAAGAAAAAAAAAACTACTGGGGGAAAAATAAAAGCGAAAATGTATCCTTCGGCCTACAAAGTCTATGTCAGAAAGTTCACATACGAATACAGACAACCTTATCTTGGTGCCCTATCATTAAGAAAAACAAAATTTAGCATTCAAAACTTTTCCGAAATTACATTAAAGATGAGGAAACTTGAAAGTTTTTGAAAAAACCGATAAAAGAATCTAAAAGCTATTTTGTGGGTTTTTTCCCCCATCAGCGAATTCAGTCGTTTCTACCTACTTCTTTTTCTTCAAGGTAGTGCTTTTATTGCGCAATGCAAAGTAAGGAAAGCACCAAGCTTTTTTTTTTAGCTGCGAAATTGGAAACTTACAAATGTTGCCTCAGATTATAGATTTCTAGAAAAATGGACTTTCTAGTAAATTGGACAACTTTAATTTTTAATTCAAGTATAAGGTAAAAAGAAAGATCTTAAAATTAAATTTATACATTAAAGTTTATAACTTTTCGTTGTCATAGTTCTTCTACTTTCAACCTCCTTTACTCCATCACGAAACAAGCTTCAGATTTCATTTATTTAAAACAGTGGGGGGACGAAATTGTTCCCACCTGATTGTATATCGCCGAAATAGCTATAAACTAAATGCTTTCTACAGTTTGTCGCAAATTTCAACGGAAGAAGTTAGGTCTTTCAACATGATACGAATGCGAAGCGATGGCTTAAAAGAAGGAATGAAAAAGCATTTAGATGCGATAAATACATCGAATTTCAACCGACTCTGAAAACAAATGAAGTGTTAACGTTCACTTACAAAAATACAATGCAAAAAAAAAGGCTTCTTTAGCTCTAAGTAATATCCATAATTCCCATTTCTGATTATGATACGTCTTGATTATTAATTAATTTTCTTTTGTTTACCAGATTTTGTTTTAAATCACCTTTCAAAATAATCACTGAATCGTGGAAAAAAACTGATGCATTATGTGTCTTAAAATACACAGGAAAGCTCCACAAAACTGGAATGACACACTCATGCCTGCGCACAAACACAAACACATACTCCTACACAAACATACACACACACTCATGCCTGCACACAGACACAAACACATATGCCTACAAACTATGTTAAATGGCTCGCCCATGTTACGGTTCCACGTTATGATAATTTCGTAATTTTCTCTTCTTCGTTATGATAA
Source organism: Uloborus diversus (assembly GCF_026930045.1). NCBI lineage: Eukaryota > Metazoa > Arthropoda > Arachnida > Araneae > Uloboridae > Uloborus > Uloborus diversus. The sequence goes on from NC_072740.1 coordinate 136,350,907, forward strand.
TTTGCTGGGTAAAATGTTCTTTAAATTGGAATAGAATAAGAACAAAATCGAATTTTCGAAAAATCGCTTCGAGGTGCACACCCCCCTGCTACAAACTAACTTTGTGCCAAATTTCATGAAAATCGGCCGAGCGGTCTAGGCGCTATGCGCGTCACAAATATCCAGACAGACAGAGATCCAGATTCTTTCCAGATTTCAGCTTTATTATTAGTTCTGTGTTGAGAAAATTATTTATATATTTTTCAATGTCGTCCTGTAAACAATTCTGCCAAGGTGGTTACTAAACGTTGTTTTTTTATTGTATTTTGTATGTTCAGCTTTATTATTAGTAAAGATATGTATAAATCGGGGTGACTTGGAACGGTGTTCCGGCACGACTTTACAGAAAAATTTCCTTTTCAAATAAATTATGTTTAATTTAATTTTTGCATTGATTTCCATTTTTACACTAAGTGTTCCCTCTCCTCGCTTTCTTCATGTGTTACTTGCCCTACAATTTTGGTGGAATTTGCTAATATAAACCATTCATTCTTAAATATTATTTTAGTTGTTAAAGCTACCCAGTTGTAACTATGTCAGGGCTCTGCTATTTCTGGCTGGCGTTTCGGTACTGAAAAATATACGAATTCAACTCCGATAAATCCTAAATAATTTTTCTATAAATATGGCAAAGTGGGGAAATGTATTTAATCCATTTTAAATTATGCAACATATAGATACAGTACAATCCCGTTTATCCGGACTAACTGGAACCAAAGGCTATTCGGATAATTGAAAATCCAAATAATTCGGGTTATGTCGATAGATAGTAAACAAAAAATATAAATAAGAAAACTTGCCATTTATTACAATAAAAAACAACGTTTAGTAACCACCTTGGCAGAATTGTTTACAGGACGACATTGAAAAATATATAAATAATTTTCTCAACACAGAATTGGTCCAACGTTTCCCGCTTCAAACGTGAGTAACGTTTGATTGAAGCACGGGTACGGAAACATTTCAGCATAAATAGATAACAAAAAGAGCGAATATTTGGCGCATTTATAATTAAATTTTTGCTGTGATATTTTAAAAATTATTATCCATGTGAACTGAGAATTAAAAGGAAAACAAATCTTCAAATTCGATCCGTATAAACAAGGTTCTAATGCACCTTTAATCAGATTCAAGTACCGTACAAGTCAATAGAATTCACTTAATTCCATTCCAAGGGGCACGCTATCGCATTGGGCATTGCTGGGATGGGCACAGAAGTCTGTCTCAAACCTACTACGTATTTCATCTATATTAGTAGAGGGGCTATGGTAGAAAATATAGCCGGAAACTGCATCTTGTGATAAAATCATGAAACTTGGCATGCATGTAGACAATGTACTAACAAACATTTTTAGAAGGGGAGGCAATTCAAAATCCCCCCCAAAACCCCCCTGGCAGCCATTTTTGGTCAAAAGTCCCAAACTACTTTTCTTTTTTATTTTTTGAAAAATACCCACTGTATCTTCTTTTGGGAGTTCTATTATGCTTACTAAAGCGTAAAAAATCATCAAAATATCTCTAAACCTCCTAACTTTAAAATTAATTTTAAAAACTTGATTTTTTTAAACAAAACTTTAACTAATCAAAGTCTTTAACATTTCTTGAGGGGTCGTTTGAGAAATGTTTTTTTATGCATTTTAAAGCCCTGTGTTAAAGAAAATCAATTCATTTACAGTAGAACCCAATAATCCGAACGCCAGAAATCCGAAACATCAGAAAATCCGAACCTATGTTTTAAAGTTTACTATTAAAAATTGATTACAAAACTAAGAATAAAACTAGAAATTAAAAACCATAAACAAAGCTAGTAATTTTTCAAAACTTGAAACAAACATTTGAATTGTTGTTTAAGAATAAATATTACACTTTGATTAGTTAAAACGAAATCAATTTTCATTATCGGTGAAAAAAAAAAAAAAAAAACCTTCAAGCACTTGGAAATGAAGTACGCAATTTTTTGGGAGTTTCACTCACATTCTGCAGTTTTATCAGTCATATGTGCACTTGAAATAAGGGGAAGGGGGCACGGACGTTGTTTTTACAGAACTCCAATCTTTATTATTATTAAACGCTTTGAAACAAGTTTGAAGTTTTTTCTCATTAGATGATTTGAGGTGTTTGTTCTATGTTTTAAACGATGTAAGAGGAAGAAATATTTAATTACTACAATAAGGAGTTTAGTGCTATGTTAATAAAGCTAGCAATATTTTTACTATTAATAAAATTGTTATTTATTAAAATATAATTCACTGTTACAAAAACTACAACTAAATTGCAATACAAATCTGCTTAAGTGATGCATACAACGATTATATAGAAGGCAATTTAAAACGTTTGAATTTACAAGTAATTTACACAAGTACATAACATTTTCCATTGCAGTATTTAAACATAGGTGTTTAGATAAGTTCATTTTTGAAGCACCCACAAGTTTTTTGAGAGCAGTTTTTTTTTACACTTGCCTTGCATAACGTAAATTCGCTTTCAGCAAGAACTTGAAACTTCGGGCAAACTCAAACAAATAAGAACGAGCTTTTCATCAGTGTACTGTAAAACCCCAATCATAAATTGAAGTTAAGGCTAAATTTTTGGACATACTGCCCCACTGATGTCCACCTTGATAAGCACTTAATAACTTGCCTTAGGGTTTCAGCTGTGGGTGGTAAGTTATTCATTGATCATTGTTCGCTGGTGAAAAAACAGTTTCCAGCATCATTTACGGACGGCAAGTTGCATGCAGACGAGTAGTATTAGAAAAGATTAATGAATCGCTAAGATATTTGAAATCTTTAATTAGGTGTGTATTTTTTTTTAGGTTATTAGGATATATGTATAAAATACACAATAACATCAGGATAGTCTTTTCATCATTTCCACATCGTCACTTTTTCCGACCTGCAAGAAAAAAGGTAACCATGAGAATTCCACTGAGAATGAGTGGAATTTTCTTAGAACAACTGATTTTTGCTGACCGAATTTGTACGCTAAGTCTTGGACTAGTATAAGTCGAAAGTGTTTTCCAGCTCCTAAATCTTCTTTATCCCCTTTTTGTACAGCTGATGGAAGCATCGTTGTCAACAGTTCCAACGAATATGCCCACGTTTCCTCTTATTGCATCATGCAAAACATGAACGAAGATCCAGAAATTAGCTTCCTCGTGATTTTATGGCGCTAGAGATGTTTTATTCAATGAAAATCACTGTTACATCATTAAGAGCAAACATAAGATCATATAGATAGTGCAATCATGGAAAACAATTCTGTCTTATCTGCGTTACGTAGAAACTGAACCAGTTCTTAGAAAGCAAACATTTTCTCTTAAAATGATATCTTTCTCTTATTCCTCTTATATGTCTTACTTGTTGTATCTTGAAAAGAATGCAGATACTCCACTGAAAAATTCTCTGTCCTAGGTCGTTTTATGTGAACGATGAAAGAACAATCATAGACAATGGCGCCACAATGTATCTCCATTGCACTTATTTTAAAATTAGCATTCATCATTTGTATCTTCATCATCCTATCTTAACTCGTTTTCTTCTTCTCTCGAGCTGTTTTCATCAGTAGGAATACTATAATATAACTCACTGAGCAGGAATGTTATTGATCAGACTTATTTCACGTTCAAAGAGCTCCATTTATTGAAATCGATGGAGGGTGAGGTTGATATTTATAGAGGAGAAATTCAATTAGGTTGAAATTTACGGTACTGCAAATAATGAAAAGCTTAGAAAACGAATGTGACGGATTTTAATCTTTTCAGTAAAAGAACAGACTTACTGATTTTTCTGGAAAAATGAAATGCTAAAAAGTTATTGTTTTTCTACCCGTGAACTAAAGTGACTTTTGGGTCACAACTCTTTTTTCTATAAATTTGTTGCACTGTTTTTTTCCCTTAACTTGCCCAATCTTCATCAGTTGCTCCACATATTCGTCGTCTACTGCTACATTCGTCTCCAATGAGAACAATTCTTTCGATGACTCTAAAAATGGATTTTCATGTTTAGCTATTTCTCTTCAAGACCTTTCTTGAAAACATGCTTTGGAAACTTAACATTTCTTCATTGCGCATGTACAGCGTTTCTTTAAATCAGCAGAGGTAACTTTTTCAAACTGTATAATTAAATCGATAATTTGAAGAACAGTCAACACCCATCTTCTTAACGCAGTTGGATCTGTGAAAGTCCAATAGCCCCACCATCTCCTTTCACTATCGCATTGTTTTGCTAAGCATAGTCCGATCCAATGACAGAAATCACGTTCATTGTCTTTTTTACAACAAACGTTCCGTTTTCAAAGATCTTGAATAAAAACTGGTAACCATCCAGCATAGTTACCAAAGTATATTTATAGCGAATAGCAATAAAATAGAAAAAAAATCACACACGTACACACAAAATCAACTCCTTCAAAGTTTCAGTAAAGATACTAAAGTTGGTTGAAATCTATGATCTAATAAACTTTAATTTTAAAAGCATCAGCTTTAATACGGTGCTCCAAAACTTAAATTTGTTTATATATATATATATATGTTTTTTTTTTATTTTATAAAATGAGAAAAAGCTTACTGGTGATCAATTTGGTGAGGGAGAGTTAACAACAGCAGCAATAGTAATAATAATAATGAACAGAAATTTAAAATTCAACTTTAAATTTCATTCTATTGGAATTATGTTGACTTGGAATTAATTTCTTCCTTTTTTTCTTCAAGTCCTTATTCTATTATATCCTTCGCAAATAATTTCAATTATGCGTGCTCAGTCATTTAAAACGAGGGGCATCATGACCGGATAATTGGACAGTTCGGCAATTAGAGTTCGGATAACTGGGACCCTATTTTGATATAACTCTAATGTAATGTATCTTTAAATTCAGAAACCTGTAATTCTGTTATGGGGGAAAAAATTCACTTCAGAGAACTCACAATTTAAAAATACCGATTTTTTTTAAAAACCACTTTTTGTGAAGTTATTTCTGAAATTAGACATTTTTTGGAGTTTTAAATAGTACAAAATGAAATAAACATCCATGGAATGACACAACCAATGATTTAAAAAATTATAATAACGAAAATTTAAAAAGAATCGCCGTTTTTGGTTTTGGACCAAAAATGGCCGCCAGGGGGGTTTTGGGGGGGGATTTTGGATTGCCTCCCCTTCCTAAAATTTTTGTTTATACAATGTCTACAAGCATGCCGAGTTTCATAATTTTATCACAATTTGCAGTTTCTTCCCCCGTAGCCCCCCGACTATATATATAAAAATGAATGTTTGTATGTCATCCATGAACTCAAAAACTACCCGGCAGATTTGGCTGAAACTTTCACCGTTTGTTATTTTTGGTACTGGGAATGTTTATAGACCAGTTCGAAAAAAAATCCGATCGATAGTTCCTTTTTTATTCCAATTTAAGTCACAATCCATTGGATAAATACGAATAAAATTATCGCCTGCAGAATTAATTCGCGTGAAAGATCTCATTGATAAGAAGTTAGCTGTTGCCATTTTTCTTGAGTTTGAACAAATAAATTCTTTCTTTATTGTTTTATGGCTTTTCATGCTACGGGGGAATTTAAAACTTTTTCTATTTGATATTTTTAGCGATTGATTGATCTTGCAAATTGCGTGAGTACAAAATTTGAGTATAGTCACGGCATCACTTGATACCTGGACCGATTATTATGAAAATTACTATATATATGTATTTTTGCACGAAGAAGGTGCATAATATGCTCATTGAAGCCACTCGCCACCGGGTGGCACTGCAGAGTAGCAACTTCTGCCCCGTTCAACCGATTGTCATGAAAATCAGTATAATGATGTATTTTTTTGTTGGCGTAGCAACGCGCGTCGGGTACAGCTAGTTCAAGATAAATTTAGACGTCACTTTCATCGCATCAAGTTGTTGAGCAAAGAATCGTTATCTCCAGAATCGGCTACATTATATCGAAAATATTTTAAAAACTCATTCTCGTAAATGAGTCTTCCTTAATTTACTCACTTCAAATAATGTGCTATTTTGCTACTGGTGCTATACTAGATAATAAATTGGGAAGGTAACATTTGAAACTAACACCTGATGGAACACGTAAAGACTTCAAGTCCTGAAGCATCTTTACTGAGGAACTGGAGCCATTAGAGTACTTTACGACTCCTGCATGAAAACTCAGGGAAACAAATTTATCGCTACCTCATAAATCCTGTTTCAGTGATGATATACAGCAGAAGTAACAGCTATCTATAAAGTTTGAGACATTTATCAATGCAAATATCTTACACACCTCTCTACGCAGAACCACAATGTCGTTCCTGAGGATAATAAATTGGAGGATTTTTCTCTCGCCTAAACGGTTATTTCTCTGCTCAAATAAAAGCTCAGGGCTTTACAGATTTATTTTTGCAGTCTTTTTATCACAAGCAGCTAACATAAAACAATATTACAGACACTTTCCATTATTTCAATTATCTGCACAAGAGGTTCGTGTGTTGTCACACTCAAATTAACTTTCTTTTCTTCCGCCGGCCGGATTTTGTTTCGTTGAACAATTTCATCCTCAAAAGAAGCAAAGAAATGAAAGAGGATGAAAAAAAAGGATAGTTCTTCCCTTTCATTTTCCGCTTTTCATGAGGACATTTTTTAATAGTGTAATTTCGAAAATTGTATTTTCCGTCTTAATTAATTTTCTTTTGCTACTCGCAAATTTTTACCGGTAGAATAAGTTCGAGATATATTGATTGAGTTTTAATGAATCAAAGGTCAATGTTGAATAAGACACTTTTTCCGGTCAATGCAATTCAAAATATGAATAAATTATGCGAAAATGATACAATGAAATTAATGCCTTTAGTTAATAAAAAAAAAAGCCAACTGCAGCTTATTACAGTAAGAATTAATTTTAAAAAACTTGTAAACATATGTGTAGTATTAAATTCATAAAGTATGTGCGAGAAAAAATATATAAATTAATAACTTTATGCAACGTAAAAAGTAATTTGCGTAAAAGGTTACCAAAATGTCGTATTATTCACTCTTAAAGAACAAATTTTCAGACGTGTTTTGGGGTTTCAAAGAACCCTTCTGCAGAGCATTAAAATATGTATAACTAGATAAAAGTAGAAAGTTTTTAAGATTTTGTTTTCCACGGAAAATTTCATACAGAGCTAAATTTCTAAGCACCGCTTTACAGTTCTGTACACCTAAAAAGCGGTACTCACCCATTGCAGTTCTGATTCTACACGGTTTTTTCAAGTCGCAGATCCGCGTAACAACGTTAGAGCACTTTATAACCTCCGCTATAATTCTAAGCAGTGGAGAAAGTACTTAAAAACCTCCGATCCATTTTCAAGCAGCGAAGAAAAGGTATCTTAAAACCACAGTTGACAATCAAAAAAGACACAGGAAGCACGAATTGTAAAACATTTATTTTCACGGGCCCATCGTTTTCACGAAAATTTATATCTAGCGAAATATTTCTTTCTTTAACACTCCGTCGGGCGTAATATGTTGTAGAACACGATCGGGCGCATTGAGCCTGGGAAGCACACTTTGATCTACTGATCTTTTCTACGCATGTTTACATTTTCTTACGAAAAAATTGTCAACTACAAACACCAAAGAAGAGAAATAAAACAGTTTTTCATGATTTTCGAATGTAACATAAGTTTGAGAAAATGAATATACATTTTTCCATGAGCTATTGAGGAGGCGTGGCTAACTAAAGAATTCGAGGTGTGCCTAATAGATCAGTTGCGCCCGACGGAGTGTTAATTTTCGGTTTTGTTCAGACGAAATTCGCGAAATTTTCAGCTCGCGAAATCACTGGTATCTTCCTTTTCGGGAAAATTCCGGCTCGCGAAAATAGGTGCTTTTACAGTATTTTCCTTCCAACACCCAAGGGGCCCCAAAATGCAAAAAATGTACTCACTTTGTTACATTTTCGATTTACCATTTCTGACAAAAAAGAATGTGCAATGTTCCAACGTTATTATCAAAAAAATACCTTCGCTGAATCTGAACCACTGTTTAAAAAATCCTGAAATTTAACGGTAAAAATTACTGGCATCCATGTTGGCAGGAACTTTTACCGTAAAGTCCTAATTTACTGTAAAATTTTATGGTAGAAGATACCAAAGTTAAAAAATGCAACATGCAAGCAGCAGGTTCGATCTCGGGATCTTTTCATTGGCAGATGGCTTGGGAAAAACGGTGTTACGTGCTTCGCACTGTAAGTCACGTGGTGTATCAATTGGTGCTGCAATCGTTTATCTTTTTTCGGTAGAATTTACTGTAAATCTTTTACATACTGTAAACACTCCATTTTACGGTGATATTTACCATATTTCCTGAATTTTTAACAGTGTACTTATCTTTCATTCCTCTAAAGTCTGAAGCAGAAGTCCTCAACCCGAAGATCGCGGGACGCAACGGATCTCTAGAATTCTGACAAGAGTTTTGCAAGAGCCTATTGCTTATAGCATCAAATTTTCAGTATCATTTTTACAAAAGATCGTTACCTCAAAGACGGTTTTCTCGTAGAAAAAGACCTATAAACAAACAAGTCGGATTTTTTTTCTTTAATTTGTTCTAATTTAAAGTATTGGTACTTCAGTTTAGCATTCATAGAATGTGTTATAGAGAACCAAAAAAAGAAACAATAATCATCTTATCATTTACTATCTCATTAAAAATTTTGGATTGTGATTAAAAAAGATGCAATAATAGTTTTATAAAATTTGAGAGAGATAAAGCTTGAATATTCATTTTTTTTTTTTTTTTTTTTTTTTTTTTTAATGTTTAAAGGCTCCAAAGCAACTATTTTTTTTTTTCAGCTTCAAGACTTAGCTTAATCCAGTTGAATCTCAATATTGTAAAACTTCATATCTTGATGAATATCAATGAAATGATGAGATGTTTGTATTTTCAATTTATACAAGCAAACACAACTTCAGAGTTTCATTGTTCAGTCAAAATCATAATTTGACTGTTACTATAAAGAGTGCAGTTTTTTTACAACTCCTTTATTGTTCTTCGAAGTAAAGAGAACGTAGCTCATAAACAGAGTAGTCTCTCTCTGGGTGGTTTAAGCGTACCCTGCTTCAGTCCATGGATAAAACAATTTCAGCCATGTGGGGGGCTCTAGGCCACGGCTCAGTTGACCTATTCAATAATCCGGCCTTTATTGTATTAAACCTGACAAAAACGAAATGGAAATGTCAAGCTATTTCCCTAGCTGAATAGAACCACGGTGCACATTTGAACACTTTCTTAGTCATAAAGAAGAAGTGAGAGCAAACTCAACTAGTCAAAAAATGTGCTATATAAACTATGTAAACTAGTCAAAAAGTTCAAGTACCACAATGTTACCCCACTAGTCACAAAGTAACCCCCACTTACGGTAGGAAAAACTGAGCTTTTTGACAGGAACCTACAAACAATTTAGAACACTCAGAAAGACCATTTCAAGAAGGAACAGTGTTTTTAACAGGAATCTGAAAAGAAATCACAACATACTGCACTCTAATTTTAACAAAGAACACTGAGATTTTAACAGGAACTAATATAAATTTTCGAACGTACTGCAAGCCCCAGTTTTAACTGCAAAAACCGAGTTTTCAGGAGTTAAAAAAAATTGCTTAAGAAAATAGTTTCTTTATTTTTGAAATAAGCAAGCTGGCACAGTTTGCATCAAAATCATCCAAGAACATCAGATGAGTGACGGTGTGCCACAGGAATCAAACGCTAGACAATTTCATGCAGTATGAAAATCTATACTAATAATATAAAGCTGAAGGGTTTGTTTGTTTGAACGTACTAATCTCAAGAACTACTGGTTCGAATTGAAAAATTTCATTGTGTTAAAAGGTTCATTTTTTGAGGAAGGCTATAAGCTATTATAAAACATCACGCTATGGCTAATAGGAGTGGAGCAACAATACATTGAAATTAAATCAGTAATAATCATAAAGTCTGAACAAACAACGTAAGTAGAAGCACAAGCCTTAAATACAAGCAGAAAACGACAAAACAATCATTTGTAATTATTTTATCGACAGAAAATACCACAGATCACTATTTGAGCCTGAAGGAGCTGAGTAAAATCTTTAAGACCAACATAGGAAAACGCATAGGATGAAAGAAATACAAGCATTTAGAATCTTGTGCAGAAGCCATTTCTTCGAATTACTTCAAATATTCTTGCTTGCATAAATGAAACTAGTTTTTGACAAAGTTCAGGATCTGTTTTATATCATTCATCTTCGATAGTAGATTTCAGCTCTATTGATGAAGTAAAAGGTCTCCCAATTGTATAAACTCTTTTTGCAAGTCGCCAAATAAGTACTCGATTGGGTTCAGATCTGGAGACTTAGCTGGCCATTTCAATGTTTCAACATTGTTGACTTTTAACCAATTATGTGTACTGTTACTCGAATGGGTAGGTGCATTGTCTTGCTGATGCTTCCAATTTTCTCCAGCAATAAATTAAGCATTTGGTAAAAGTTTACCTGGGAGGGCATTTTAATATGCTTGTGAATTCATTTTATCCGAAACAAACGCAATTGAGCCCATATCATTGTAAGAAAAGCACCCCCCAAGTCATGACAGAGCCTCCACCCAATTGGCGATTGGAGAATATTTCTTTTTCCCTTCGTAAATCATGCCAATAGTACTTCCATCCGTCTGGTCCATCCAAGTTCCACTTCTTTTCATCAGAAAAAAAATATTTGTATCCATTGGTTATCCCAGGTCATGACTTTTTGGCTGAAGTTCAAACGCTCTATTTTGTGCTTATTCAGTAAATGTGGCTTAGCCAATTTCACTACGTAAACAAAACTTTCACACCTTCTAAATGTGTTATATATCGTTTTTTGACAAACATTTAAGCCTCTCGCCTGAATAAGTTTCCTGGTTGAGTACTTCCCAGTTGATGTAAGTTTGCAAACACTTCTTTCATCACAGGAGGACAAAGCTCTAGGTCTTCCACCAGGATTTTTTCCCATAATTGTCTTTCAATCTCAATTAATTATTGACCACAGTCTTTGATTTTCCCATTTTTTTCGCAATAGTACGGCTACTCATCCCCGTTGGAGAAAAAGCTTCAATCTGCCCTCTTTCACGATCAGTTAACTTCTTACCTTTCGACATCTTTACAAAGAGCACCTAAACTTCGAAGAAATTAATGAAAAAACTACAAGTTGAAGGGTTTCCTCAATCTCATTAACTGCTGTGATATTTATTCCAGTATATCTACATTTAGTATTCAAGAAATACTAGTGGCCTTAAAGTTGTTACTCATGCTGAAATACTAGTTTTGAATATACTACTACTTTTCTGGTAAAAGCATACTTTAAAAAACTTAAGTATTGCGTTATTTCTTTCAAATGAACATTAATGATTACTAGCTCAACAATATTAAAATCCTTTTAACTTTCTTTTCCCGTATTCTCAATTTTGTTTAACTGGCCTTAAAGTTTTTACTCAGGCTGTAGTTGTCTTATTAACGCGGGTGAAACCGCAGGGCACAGCTAAAAATAAATAAAAGAAAGCGATACCGTCTTTTTCCAAAACCATACCTCGTCCTGATGGTATTTAAACCCCATTACACGATCCTTTCCCAGACAAACCATTTTTTATCCAAAAGACCTGCAAAAAGAATGGAAGATATCTCATTCCATTCGAGTCTTTCCATCTTCACAAGGCAACGAGCAAGCATTCGAAGCGGCAGGAGAATAGAAATAATATTGAATTCAGATCCACAACTCGCCAAATTGGAGTTGATCCTATCCTGTCAGCAGAACAGAGTAGAAAATTTTTTGCATATTTTCGAGCTTGAGCCACTCCAAAGAAATGCAATCAGTTTCGGGAAAAGAGGCATTTCAACACCGATATATCTCGGGAGGTTTCCAACTCTCAGGCGGTGATTTTTTTCTCCCCATTTTCCCATCTAATTTGCGTATCAATAAAACATGTTTCTCTAAGCTCTGTTAAAGTTATTTCAAAATTCGGGGAGAGTGAAATTTCTGAGGAGCTAAATTTCTCATTCCGAAGGGTAACTGAGGAATATACTAAATTATCTAATTTACAGCGACCAGCACGTAAGAGCAATAAAAAAAAACTAGAGATACAGTCGTCACTCGCTACTTCGCGCTTCGACTTTCGCGGCTTCACTACATCGCGTTTTTTTTTATTATTATTTTGTATAGTAATTAGCCTTTTTTATGCACTCGTATAAACTTTTTCCTACAAAAGAATAACAAAGTATGCCTTTCAAGTAAGAAAGTCTCCGAGTAAGTCTTTCAAGTAAGAAAGTCTCCAAGTAAGTCTCAAGTAAGAAAGTCTCCAAGTAAGTCTCAAGTAAGAAAGTCTCCAAGTAAGTCTTTCAAGTAAGAAAGAAGTGTCTCCATAACAATGGAGTAACTTAACTGATAAAATATGAACGTTACACCAGTTTTATCAGTTAAGTTACTCCATTGCTATGGAGGCAGTTAAGCTAGGTTACACATTTTTTTTTTTTTTTTACAGCGCTTGACTATTCTTTTAATTCGATTGGTGTTGATTTTTATTTTGATATTTGATGCGAATTCACAGATACTAACGGCAAATACTCGAATTGTTGAAATTTTTTTGTATAGTAATTAGCCTTTTTTATGCACTCGTATAAACTTTTTCCTACAAAAGAATAACAAAGTATGTCTTTCAAGTAAGGTAAGCTCTTCCGAGGGGCTGTAGTTGTACTAGTTGAGGGAGTGAGAGGTATAAAATCGCCGAAGAAAGTGAACGAATCACTATTTCACTTTAACCGCTAAACACTATAACTGGAAAGTATCAATCACTAGAGGATAAATAAATCTGTAAATGGTGTTCAACAGTGTACTAGCTTTTTGAGTTGTATGCGCAATACCTTTAATGAGGATAAATGTAGAAGAACGGGGGCGCATACGGTCACTAACTGGCAGTTAATTCATCGAACAAGCTAAGCTATTTTCATAGATTAATAGTAGTGTGTAAGAAATGCATGTGTGTATGTAGTTTTATTTCCCAATAATAACTATGTGATACCTGTTACGTCTAATATATCTCATTTTCTCATATATTGTGTAATATATTAAGTAATGCAAATGTAATAGTGGCTAAGGGTGCTGTTTCATGTCTTAGAGGGCTCAAAATATGTTGAAAATCTATTTAAATTGTCCTAAGTAAGTTTATGCACTCTAGTTAGGAAAATATTAGATTTATAAATACAGAATCCTACTTCGCGGAAATTCAGTTATCGCGATAAAGCCTGGAACGAATTAACCGCGATAAATGAGGGTTGACTGTACTTCATTGTAGTAACTATGTTGTTGAAAAAATCGACGTTGCTTTATAATGTACACGAACAATCGGCTATAACTAAGAAATGAAACATATAAGAATTTAAAAGCAAAAAGAATAAAAAAACGTGTATCTTACATTTTATTTTCTTCCCTTTTATTTTACCTAATAACTGTTATTAGTTATTCGTTTTCAAAATTTCGAATCTCAGAAACCGATAAATGCAAATGAGATTTCAAAGACATAAAAAAAAAACCCTAACATTATTTTGCACTATCTTAGTAATTAAAGTTTATATATTTTGAAAAAGAGAGCTAATTAAGCTCAAATAAATGGCCGTTTTAGTTGTTTAAAAACAATTTCAACGGTCTTCAGATTCCACAAAGAGAGATAATTATAATACCAGTTATTTATATTGTAATAACACGTATTGCTTTTCTTGTGATTTCTTTTATTTGCACATTTATTTTTATTTTGCAATTTATTTTTTTATGCTTTATTTCACTTATTTATATGTGTATTTATTTGACTTCATTATTTATTTATTTTATTAACTTTGGCAATTTTTAGTTAAAAAATTAAATAAATAAAAAAACTTCAACACGCAATTATTTTTTTCTGATTTTTTTTTATTTTTATTTTAAATAGACACTGATTAAAGTATTCTTTATATAAAGAATGAAATTTAAACTGAACTTTTCGACGTGAAACAACTTGTTGGTACAATCAGTGAAACAATCAACTTATTAATCCGAAAGAAATTTCTGTCCGGTGCCCAGCTTACTCATGACCAGTTAGGCGACGATACAGCACTAAAATAAATTGACAAAAAGGCGTAATAACGTTTCCAAAATAAGTAAAATAAAATACAACAATAGAATAAAGACTAATCCTCAAAAATCCCGTAAAAAATAATTTATTCATTTTCTTGAAATACGCACAAATGATTTCATTTAAACTTTTCTAAACTGTATAATCTAACAAAGCAACGCATATAAATAACGCATGCGAAACATAAAAAATATATTAGCTGCAGAAAAGTTTTTTTTTTTAATAATAATAAAACGAAAAAAAAGTATCAAACAGATTCGAAAAGAATTTTTTTCTGCAACAAAAATCAATATCGGAAAAAAAGAATAATCATTTGAAAAACAAATAAATAAAATGAAAAAAAAAAGAATTAATCAATAAAACGCGAAAATATTTATATCACCAGAAAAAAAAATAAATGGGAAATTTAGCAGTGTATGACGTAACTCGCTATCTATCAATCCCCATGAGATATCGGCACAAAAAGAAACGGATCCCTTGACTCGCTACTTACCAATCACAAAAACAAATTAAAAAAAAAAAAGAAACAATCAATAAAACGCGAAAATATTTATATCACCAGCAAAAAATAAAAATTGTTGGAAAATTTAGCAGTGTATTATGTAGCTCGCTATCTATCAATCCCCGTGAGACATCGGCACAAAAAGTAATGGATCCCGTGACTCGCTACTTACCAATCACAAAAACAAAAGGTTTGAGAAACATCAGACCACGCCAAAGCAAAATCAAAAAGCAATATGCAATCCTGATTGCTCAATGAACTTCGTCAGAAACAATTAAACACAAATAAGTATACTTTCTTTTTTCATTACAATTGAATGAACGCAACGCATACTCGATTTAAACCAACTTATAATTAATTGGCTTTATTATGTGAATCCTTCGGATGAGGTAATTTTTAATTGAACTAAACAATTTATCATAATTATTCAGAGATCGCCATTAACGAATACTTTTAATGTAAAAAAGAAAGAATATTCAAAATACAATTTATGATTTATTTTGTTCGTATGACATACATTCATAATGCATGAACAAATTCAAAAGGTAGATAGTGCTGCCATCTCTACCTCTAAAATAGCACTTTAATAAACTAAAGCAAGAAGCGAATCCTATTTCCAGGCGCTTCGAAAAAAATCCGAGAAATGAAGGTATCGAGATTGCCATTTTCCTTTCCTGAAAAAGGAGCTTACCTCGAAAAACGGGCAAAGAATTTTTCGCAGAAGAACGGCAGCTTTCATTCATCTCACAATGAAAAACTTAAGAGATTAGTAAACTATCACAACTATCAAATACAAAACTTCTGAGTAAAACTACGTACGACTATTTCATGAAAACATTTGAACCTGCCAAATTTATTACGCACGGCATAAGTTATAGTACAGTAAAATCCCTCTAATGCGGACACTGACGGGACAATTTTTTTTGTCCGCAATAGAGAGGTGCCCGCAGGACAGGGGGCTAATAATGTTATTTGCATTGGAACTGGGGAATTAAAAATTGTCCGCATAAGAAGGGTGTCCGCATTTGAGGAGTGTCCGTTAGGAGAGGTTTTACTGTAGATACATATAATGTAAAACGCAACCGTCTGTAAAATTTCCTAAAATGATGAATAAAGCAAAAAATAGCATTTACATTTCTATACACTGGGATCAACAAGAAAAGCAGGATCAGAATCCAATTTTTTTAAAGAACTTTAGCAAAAATACCGTCTTTTGCACGAGCATTTCAACTAACGCGTAATATTCTATCTACACACACAAAAGAGGTCAACTTATGATGTCAATCTAATGTCTGTCAATATATATGATCTCATACTTTTTTTTTCAACAAATGTGACCCCCTACCCCCTGCTCTCGTCACTAAATGTCACACAGCACCTTACCCCCTCCCCTCGTCATATGACACGCTGTTTTTAATAAGTATATTGTTACAAAAAACGTGTGGTGTCACACTTCTTGTTACTCCTCCCCTCCCCCTCGCCACAAACTGTCACAATTTGTCAATCTAATGTCTGTCAATATATATGATCTCATACTTTTTTTTCAACAAATGTGACCCCCTGCCCCCTGTCCTCGTCACAAAATGTCACACAGCACCTTACCCCTCTCCCCTCGTCATATGACACGCTGTTTTTAATAAGCATATTGTTACAAAAAACGTGTGATGTCACACTTCTTGTTACTCCTCCCCTCCCCCTCGCCACAAACTGTCACAATTTGTCAATCTAATGTCTGTCAATATATATGATCTCATACTTTTTTTCAACAAATGTGACCCCCAGCCCCCTGTCCTCGTCACAAAATGTCACACAGCACCTTACCCCTCTCCCCTCGTCATATGACACGCTGTTTTTAATACGCATATTGTTACAAAAAACGTGTGATGTCACACTTCTTGTTACTCCTCCCTACCCCCTCGCCACAAACTGTCACAATTTCGCGAATCTAATTGCCCCTTAATGTGCGACATTGTTTATGGACGTCCCATTACACTGTTAAAAATTTTCCGGAAAATTTACGGTAATTGTTACTGGCATACATGTTGCCAGTAACTATTACCGTAAAAATCAAATGTTACTGTAAAATTTTACGGTTTCCTCGGTAAGCCACAGCAACCAATTGGCGCTATTGCCAGAAAATCTTCCTGAATTTTTAACAGTGTATTCAAAAACAATGCGTCTAAAATGTCCCCATATTATTCTATAAATTTCGCATACAGCCCATTTAGAACCAACTTATACTTTTTTTCAGTGCTTAATTCATTCGAGCACTCTGCAATTCAACATAAAAAGAGAGGGCAATTTTCTTCAGACGTATAGAAACATTTATTCGGTTGGATGCCACTCAAACGGTAAAAAACAAGAACCTACAACTTAAATAAATTAAAAGGAAAAAAATGGGGGGGAGGGCGAGAATTAGGAAATTAAAGTTATAGTATTAGTTAAAAGAAGCACTTAACAGAAAAACCCTGACCTTTGTCACCGAATGGCAAATGGAAGCAAAAACTCAGCGATAATATTTTTAGTGGAGAAGAAAATCCCTCTTGGGAATTGTCACGTGACAGGTCTCCGCATTACCCTTGACACAATAATTCATTGGCGACTTCAGTTTTAAAAAAACATTTTTTTCTCCGAAAAAAGCGACAAAAAGCATTTAACTCTTTTGAGATTCGGCGGCAAGAAAGTTCAATTATTTCTAATAGCCGTCTTTCTGGTAAAAATAGATACGTTAGTTCATTATTATATTCAATCAATATATATGGCACAACCATTGAGAAGATATAAAATGGAGGGAGTGAAGTTTTCATTCGTGAAAAAAAGATCCCAAGTCACATGATAAATTTTAAAGCAATGCATTGGAAGAAATTAGGTTTCTTTCACTAGTTTCACGCAAAACGTGTCAGCTATTCGTCGTTGTTGAGTCACGTGACTTGGCGTCTTCGCCTCGGCTTTTGCTAAGAAAATGGTTGGACTTGCTCCCTCCATTTACTAATTCCTGCTCTAAGGGCACAACTATGCAGCATTTTTTTTGAGTAAAAGACGTTTTTTGGCGTAATTTTCGCTTTGGGGAAAAAAAGGATATATTTTAATTTTTATTGCCCAACTGACTTCCTAAGCAATTCTAACGCCTGTAAGTAAGAAAATTTTTAATTTGGTACACTTCGAAAAGAAACATGCAATCAAATACTTTACAAGTTGTTTGTATAATACATTTATTTGACTTTCCCTCCACCTCTTCCAGCTTACACTATATACCTATATACAATGTATTCATTTTCTTTCAAAAAAAAAAAAAATAATAATAATGAATAAATACATAATCGATCATTTCTGCCAGGTTTTCCAGAAAAAAAACTCGTGCTTAAAGTTGTTAAACATCTCAAAATGTACAAGTTAATTTTTAGGTAGGCTTTTATGTGTAAACATGTACCTTTCATAAACTCAAATCAACACAAAAAATTATCATTTACAACTTGAATCAATTTAAGAGTTTTGCTTTTATCTACATGTTACATTAGTTTCGATGACTTTTCAAACACTCTTATGTCTAAGAGTTTTCATATAGTTCCTAAATTTTTCAAAAATGAAAATTTTATCGTCGAGTTCTGAATTTCTTTCAGATTAGAGAAAAAACCTCCAACTACTTATTAAACACAAATTTGAGAGTTATATAAGGTATCGAGAAACACCTTCGAGTATTTGCCGTTAGTATCTGTGAATTCGCATCAAATCTATATATATATATAAATGAATGTTTGTCTGTATGTCATCCATGAACTCAAAAACTACCCGGCAGATTTGGCTGAAACTTTCACCGTTTGTTATTTTTGGTACTGGGAATGTTTATAGACCAGTTCGAAAAAAATCCGATCGATAGTTCCTTTTTTATTCCAATTTAAGTCACAATCCATTGGATAAATACGAATAAAATTATCGGCTGCAGAAATTAATTCGCGTGAAAGATCTCATTGATAAGAAGTTAGCTGTTGCCATTTTTCTTGAGTTTGAACAAATAAATTCTTTCTTTATTGTTTTATGGCTTTTCATGCAACGGGGGGATTTAAAACTTTTTCTATTTGATATTTTTAGCGATTGAATTGATCTTGCAAACTGCGTGAGTACAAAATTTGAGTATAGTCACGGCTTCACTTGATACGTGTTTCTATAAGACGCGATAAGACGCGTATCGAGTGAAGCCTTGGTATAGTAAGCTAATCGGGACTTTTAGACACGCGATTTAGACACGTGTCACATGAATTTTGAAACAAAAAAAAAAAGCGAACGATATGTGCCATTTCGAGTCGAGAGTGAAGAATTTGTATAGTTGAATTGTTTTCAACGATAATGATGTATTTTTTTGTTGGCGTAGCAACGCGCGTCGGGTACAGCTAGTATCAAAATAAAAATCAACACCAATCGAATTAAAAGAATAGTCAAGAGCTGTAAAAAAAAAAAAAAAAAAAATGTGTAACCTAGCTTAACTGCCTCCATAGCAATGGAGTAACTTAACTGATAAAACTGGTGTAACGTTCATTTTTTATCAGTTAAGTTACTCCATTGTTATAGAGGTAGCGAGTCGGCGGAATAAGGTTACACAAAGTGCAAAACGCTGCCCCCGTATTTACAGAGTAAGGTTACACATTTTTTTTTACAGTGAGGTAAAAAATCTAAATCAATATCCACGATCACAAAAGAGACAAGTAAATACAATAGGTAACTTTAAAGGTAATAAAAGAAGGCTTTCTCCAAGCATTTTACTGCCAACAAACGCATTTTCACTCACACTGTAACAAATCAAAGAACTTAAATAGAACTAACTACGGCGACATAGGTATTTCGGTAGTTCTTACGAGAACTAGCGTAACAAAGAAAGTGGAATTAGAAGATGTGGTATTTAACGATCAAATTAAATGCTTTCACTATCCATTAACATATCCAGTTCTGTGCCAAGCGAACACACTAGAAACTTGTTCATGGTACATACCAACTGCTTAAAATATGCAAGACTAAATAAAGAGTCTTTCAATAAGAGCGGATAGATGTTGGAATGGAACAAAACGAGCTGTGTGTCAGGCATTAACGAAATTATTTTCGTTATCTTTACTAATAATAAAGCTCAAATTTGTTTGGATATCTGGATCTCTGTCGGGATATCTGTCCGAATCTCTGTCTGGATCTCTGGGACGAGCATAGCGCCTAAACCGTTTAGCCGATTTTCATTCAATTTTGCACAAAATTAGTTTGTAGCATGGTGTTGTGCACCACAAAGCGATTTTTTTCGAAAATTCGATTTTGTTCCTTTTCTATTCCAATTTTAAGCCCATTTTACCGAGAAATTTTTCATTCCATGGACGAGCAAGTTACCACAACATGGGCGAGCAAATTAACACAGCATATTGGCGAGAAATTCATCATGCATTAATTGTAAATATACAGGCGGACCAAATGACCTTTTAAATTTCTACTACGGGCAAAGCCGCGCGGGTATTGCTAGTTTTATAAAAAAGGCTCATGCATGCCATTTGGTATGCAATATAACATCGTTTAAATATCTACTACTGCTTCTCACGGTGGTGCGGATCCGAGTGGTCCATTTTTCAATGACTGTTGCGTAGATCCGTTTGTATTTGAGCGATGGCCTGGGTTCTGTAGGTTCTTAGAGCATCGATTAGTTGCGGTTTATTTGTATAGACATGTGACTTCAAGAAAAAGTCTAGCTGGTTCAAACTGCACGATCTTCGTAGCCAAAACATGTAACCTAGGCGAGAGATAACCTTACCCTCACACACAAATCGTTCGTGCAGGTAACGCGGCGTTCGATGGGTAAGAATTTCGTGTCTTCTAAAGCTAGGGAAATTTTGCTTTCACAAGCGTGAAACAATGTTCACAAATAAGTTTTATGTTTTAATCTATATATAAATATATAAATGAATGTTTGTCTGTATGTCATCCATGAACTCAAAAACTACCCGGCAGATTTGGCTGAAACTTTCACCGTTTGTTATTTTTGGTACTGGGAATGTTTATAGACCAGTTCGAAAAAAATCCGATCGATAGTTCCTTTTTTATTCCAATTTAAGTCACAATCCATTGGATAAATACGAATAAAATTATCGGCTGCAGAAATTAATTCGCGTGAAAGATCTCATTGATAAGAAGTTAGCTGTTGCCATTTTTCTTGAGTTTGAACAAATAAATTCTTTCTTTATTGTTTTATGGCTTTTCATGCAACGGGGGGATTTAAAACTTTTTCTATTTGATATTTTTAGCGATTGATTGATCTTGCAAACTGCGTGAGTACAAAATTTGAGTATAGTCACGGCTTCACTTGATACCTGGACCGATTATTATGAAAATTGCTATATATATGTATTTTTCCACGGAGAAGGTGCATAATATGCTCATTGAAGCCACTCGCCACCAGGTGGCACTGCAGAGTAGCAACTTCTGCCCCGTTCAACCGATTGTCATGAAAATCAGTATAATGATTTATTTTTTTGTTGGCATAGCAACGCGCGTCGAGTACAGCTAGTTTCATTATGAAATAATGTAAAATCGTAGGTTCACATTGGAGACGACCTTGATTAAACTAGCAGAAAAGGTGCTCATTTCTAAGAATGCAAAAAGAGTACACGTTTTAATAAACAAGAAGTCATAGGGAAAACAATAACAGGAAAGCATTTCTCATTTATTTACGCAAATTAATATTTATACTCCTCGCTAAAGATACACTTCATTGAAAAATAAGACCTTCGTGCTGAAATAAAAATGGCTAATTAAACAACGAATAAAATGTCATATTTGCAGAAAAACTGCATACGCGTGTTTCAGGGTTACAAGGAACTTTTCAATGGAAAAGAAGTGAGCGAAGGGAAGAAAAGACGTCTAACAAAAGCCAATTTGTACACATGTTTTATACTGTATATATTTTTCGTATTTTGTGTACGTTTGTACTATTTAAGTTAACGTTTGTAATATTTGTTGATTACCTTATTGAAAAATGGGTTCCTCTTAACTTCAAAACAAGTGCTTGCAATTTTGTGCAGATTTGTTCATTTAATACGTTGTTCAATTTTCTTTTTAGCACACTTCATTGTTTGATAAAAATAACTAAATCCTCAAAAATCTTATATTCATTCTCCTTTTAGGAATGATTCCGTTTTACCTTAAACAATGGTTCAAGAAAATACTGATCTTAGCTTTTCCATGGTACAAAAAAAAATATTTCATACCTTATTAAGCTCGGGTTCCGACGCAAAGCCTAAGCCATACACCGTATTAGCCCTGATGTCCGACCATTGGCCAAATTTTTGAGAAGTTTTTGTGAAGGTCATGTTCGGAGTGATCGTGCTGTTGATGACGGCCTAGGAAGAGAATAGATATCAATTAGAAACAAGTATCAATGTAAATAAAGAATTGGAAAAGTAAAAGCAGATGGGAAATAGTTTAACTATTGTATCACACAAGCTAAACAAATAAAAAGTTAACTCGGGTTTTATAAATTCCCTTCAGTTGACAGCTCACATCAATCTACATTGCGCAAGTAGCTTTGCACAAATACAAAAATCCCTTTAGGTTCGTCAATACAAATTAACTAATAAGGTAAAGTATCTATTCACACTGCGCTTGAAGTTAGACACAAATTGTTTAATTGATTACGACTGCTCACGACTTTTGGAGAGGGTTCTTTATACGTTATTTTGAAAAAGTTAATTACTCAAAGCTTTCAACATTGTCTTCAGCATATTGAAAAAAAAAGGCGAGCATGCCCAGCACATATGTTAACGAGTTAACTACCGAAACAATGTAACAGTTCCAAGCAGTTCATTTCATTATAATACTGCAGATAATGTTTTCTTTCAAACTACACAAGAAATAGCACCTATCACTGCGCATAAGACACCTTTTAGATTGCATGTGAAGATTTTGAGTAGTCATAACGAGACATAAAGCATAACAGAAAAAACGCAGCAAGAACGCAAAGTATTGTTTAGCAAACCAATGCACAGGCAGTCATTTCTGTTTAATAAATTACCAAATATTAGGCTCAAACATTCGCTCATGTTTTTATCTAAAAAGGATCACATACGTTTTTATTTTTATCAGGGGTAATTGTAAACAAAGTATTTTTTTTTTTTTGAATTTTTTAAAAAGTATGAGGAAGCTCATCCCTCCCCCCCTCCAAAAAAAAAACTCTTCAAATATGCATAAAAAATCATTGAGTTTCAATGATAAAAACAAACCATTTTAACTTTTTTTAAAGTAATTTTTCAGTTTTAGAATGTGTTGTCAGCCCAAAATATTCGGAAACAGCAACCCAGAATTATCGGATGACAAACAACCCTGATTTTCATACTTTCACACAAAAAAAAAAAAAAAACAAAAAAAAAAACAGTCAAAACAAATTAATCTCAAAATCATGCTTCATTTGTGTAAAGAGAAATGTGTTCCAAAAGTACTGAAGTCGAGCCTCTTGCTACATTTAACGAACTCAGATATTTTAAAACTTTTTTTTCCCCATGTTTACCAAAAGAAAGATGTTTCGAAATCTAACTAAAATTTATCACTTAATTTACAGCATTTAAAGAAAAATCAATATCACGTACCTAGCAAAATTTATGTTCACAAAACTACTTTTAAAATTCGTATTTTTACCCATAGACAATGAAAAAAAAACTAAATGATGAAACACACTTAAGACGTTGAAAAAGTATTAAAAAAGGTGACAATACGATTTAATAGTTTAATACATAAAAATGTCAATACATTATGACCCTAGTATGAAAATGATTTTCTGCCAATCCTAACGCAAGGCCCGTATTCTATTCCAGTAGTTTATTCGACAACACTTTTACAGTTTCGTACATTATTTTCATCCTAGTATGATCCTAAATTATATTTTTATATCCAAAAGAAGAATCTGTCACGTTCATATTTTTCATGAACACCGAATGAACGAACTATTTTGAAAACATTCACATCTGAACCCTTTACTGCAGAAACTTATTTATCTAAGTAATAGAAAACACGATCCTGATTTATTTCGTTATTTATTTATTTCTTGCTCAAATACTTTAACAAAGGATATATTTTACGCAAGACTTAAAATACTCTATAGAGACTGCAAGGTGTTCGACATTTTTTACAGGTCCGAAAGAACGCAAAGGAAGCTCGTGGCCAACTGACCTCAACAGCTGCAGCTTTCCTTTCACTGGAAAGGTTATCGAACGGGTCTCTTCGAGATACTCAAACGGAAGGTTATTCGTATTTTATCCGATTCCTTTCATGCAAAAAGATGAACGCATTTCAGAGCAGCATAAAGAAGCGAAAACAGCTGCAAACATTCCATGTCCAATATCGACCACATCAGTTTGGAAACCACCATGGAGATTCAAAGTATTCAAATTTTTTAGGCATGTCGCGTGCGTTCAAGCACTTTACTTTTGCTCCAAAGAGTTGAAGATTTAAAAAAAAAAAAAATTATGAAAGGATAATAAAAATACGGAGCAATTTGAGATCGTTACATTCGTGTGGAATCGGGGATCGCAGGAGCAATCGCTGATATCATTTTGAAGGTACTCCCAAGTCTGATTTTGAAATAGCATTTAAAAAGAAGCCACAAACCTCTTCGTCGATCTATGAAGTAGTCCGTGAAATGTAAAATTTAAAGCAAACAAAATTTGAGAAATGGGAAAACATGCTTTTGTATTTTTTTGCATCTAAGATTGCATTTGAAAGTAAAAATAAAACTAATGCGAAAGGGGAGCAAATATGATCATTTAATAAACGTCCTTACAACTCTTAATTACAAGGTTTCTGTTCCTCAATAAGTAAGTGGTGACTATTATATTTTAGGGGGTGTTGAAAACGAATATAACAATAAAAATTCTCCATCACCCACACATTTTTGAAAAATCCAAAATCTTTAAAATCTCAGTTTAATGACATTTATTCAACACATGTACAACACTCTTGTCATTTACCATCTATATATATATATGTATATATATATATATATATATATATATATATATATATATATATATATATAGAATGTTTGTATGTCATCCATGAACTCAAAAACTACCCGGCAGATTTGGCTGAAACTTTCACCGTTTGTTATTTTTGGTACTGGGAATGTTTATAGACCAGTTCGAAAAAAATCCGATCGATAGTTCCTTTTTTATTCCAATTTAAGTCACAATCCATTGGATAAATACGAATAAAATTATCGGCTGCAGATATTAATTCGCGTGAAAGATCTCAATGATAAGAAGTTAGCTATTGCCATTTTTCTTGAGTTTGAACAACTAAATTCTTTCTTTATTGTTTTATGGCTTTTCATGCAACGGGGGGATTTAAAACTTTTTCTATTTGATATTTTTAGCGATTGATTGACCTTGCAAACTGCGTGAGTACAAAATTTGAGTATAGTCACGGCTTCATTTGATACCTGGACCGATTATTATAAAAATTGCTATATATATATTTATTTTTCCACGGAGAAGGTGCATAATATGCTCATTGAAGCCACTCGCCACCAGGTGGCACTGCAGAGTAGCAACTTCTGCCCCTTTCAACCGATTATCATGAAAATCAGTATAATGATGTATTTTATTGTTGGCGTAGCAACGCGCGTCGGGTACAGCTAGTACTATATAAACCATTACACAGCTTAAAACTAATATAAAATACAAAACATATAGATTGTTTCAAAAGTTGTAGATGAATAAAAGACTTAAGAAAAAATAACGATATTTGTTTTAAAAAATCTTGAATTTCATACTTTATGTCGCTGTAAATGCCTTAACAGCGGATACTCTCTTATAGGCCCTATCACAAACTTCTCGAATAAGATGTCAACAGTAATCCCGAGCATGTTAGGAGTGAACCGTCCTTGATATCGCGCTTCAATTGCAGAAATGTCCTGGTGGTAGCACTTCCCATGTTCGTCGCTCACAGCTCCCATACTTTCAGGGAGAAAATTTAAGTGAGATGCCAAAAATATATATATATATGTATAAAATTAATTTGAATTCTGAAATTTGGAATTCAAATTATGTTTTTCGCAATCACGAACTGAGACACGACCCTACTTATTGGAGTTATTGTTTCTAGAAACAGCTCCTGTCCCCCCCCCCAAGCCTGCCTCTCCTCCTGGGCGGTTACGTGTGCATAGTTGTGTGTGTAAGTGTGTAGGCTTGCGTGTGTGCGTAGACCTGTGTGTATGCACGTTGGCGTGTGAGTGTGTGAGTGTGTGAGCGTGCGTGTGTGTAGGACATGGACGCCTCCGACCAGGAAAAGCGGATAGCTCAGGACCGGAGCAGCCGCGCCGCCTGCAGAGGACGGTGGTGCTGCAGAGGCTTCTGGTCCAAGCTGAAAAAGGCACGGAACATCAAAAACGGTCGAATGAGAACAATAAGCAATCGTGATTGCTCAACAATGGCATTGAACATCTTAATTTTCTGTAACTTTTTTTCATATTTAGGACTTGTATTATTTCCTAAGAACAGTGTCACGGCATTTTAAAAATCAAGCAATGCTGTTTTTAATAAATCACTTAAACCAGCTTCAAACTTTTGGCCCTTTATAAGCTTTCCAATTTGTGGGTCAATGAAAATACCTCCTTTGTGAGTCATAGGAACTGTTCCTGCAAATATTGAAATCTACACCCTTTTTTATCCGTTGCTTTAACAAAATTCTTCATTAATCCCAACTTTATGAGTGAAGTTGGGAGAATATTCTTTTTTTAATCAGAGGAACGTTTTGGATTTTTGTTTTCACGTGCAATATATTGTTTGCGCTATGGCCATTTCTTTTTTGATGTAATGTTCATGTTTTGCCCTGCTGTCCCACTTGCACAGAAAATAGCAGTATTTTGTGCAATCGAGTTGCAGATCAATGAGAACAGCAATTACTTTAAAAGGTTTACACATGCTCCAATTATGATGTGAGCAGTCGTTTCATGAAGCAATATCTTCATATTTTCGTAAGATTCTGTCAATGTCCAAAAATAAGCTATGGGAACTGATGGCAGAGCATTTCCACATGCTGAAAGACAACTTCAATTAAGGGGGTCCGGGACACAAAAATCCTCAAATTTTGCAATTTTTTTTTTTATAATTTGAAAAATTGCTCCGTTTTTTCCTGCTTAAGAGGACGTTTGAATCTTGTTTCTACCTTAAATAGAACCAAAGTTATAGTTATTTTTGTTGCATGCATCTAACGAATGTGTACATAACTTTAAAACTTTAAACGCGTTTTTCTCCATGATGCAATTTTTCCCGATTTCTTGCATTCAAACTCTTATAAGTCAGGAACCGATACAGATAAAGTAATGAAACTTGGAGCATATCTTTTTCAAGCAATTTACTTTAAATTTTATTCGGCGAATTTGAAAAAAACGTTTACTTCAAAAATTATGATTTTTTTAAAAAAAAGTATCTTTGAATTTTTCGAAATTTTTCTTCAAATATTTTTTATTTTTTATTGAATCTATATTTTTAAAATCGCCGAATAAAAATTAAAGCTTAGATATTTGTGCATACTTTTTTGAAAAAAAATTGAAAATTGACCAACAATATTTTGAGTTATAGCAATTTAAAGCAACCCCATTTTTTTGAAAAAAACTAATTAAATTTAAATAAAAAAATAATTTTTTTTCATATTTATGTTATGATTTTGCTTATTAAATAAATGATGAATCAGTTCAAAAAATTTCAAGACTCTAAAGTACATAATAAAAAAAATTTCAAAATGTGTCCCGGACCCCCTTAACCGTGATCTTGTGTAAAACCGAAATGATATGGAACGCCTAGCGTCACCTCCTCAAGGTCGTAAACTTGTAACTTATCAAAGTGAATTCGGTTTCTACTTTCTTGTTACATACTAAGAAAAATTTAGTAAACTTATAACTGCCATAAGATAGCTTATATAATCCAAAACGTATAAGTGAAATTTCTTAAAATTGGAGGGTGATAGAACATTTTTGCAAACATATTCTTTTTCAGCACCTTGAAATCTATAAACACCCAGAGTACATTGAGGAACAGAAAATTCGTTACAATTTATTTTACAGTGTTATTAATCAAGTCTGCGAACTCAGCTTCTTCTGAGCACATCAATATGTTCATTCTTATTTCTTTCTCTTGTTTATGTCTTTCGCATTCAATCGCTTTTTGGTTTCGTAAGTAAAGGGTTTGAGCAACAATAAATAACAGAATGAAGGCATATAATATACAGTCTGAGTAAACATTTTAAGGCCAGTGAACTTTTCTGAGACATTGGACATAACATAAACTGAGGATCAACTTAAATAAATAATAAATAATTAATAAATAATTAAAATAAATAATAATTAATAAAATTATTCTTTTTTTCTTACATCTCATTTTTAATGAGATGTAAGAAAAAAAGAAATTTCAGCAATTTCATTCATAACTAGGTTAAATATCTTCATGGTTTCAAGTTTCATCCAGATCTGTGACGGTTCGTCCAAAAATTGTTAATTATTGTGTTGATCTGACGTGGAATGACCCGACTACAGATCTTCCTATTTTTCTCAGTAGCATAGCCAGCTTCCCAGTTAAAGAAAAAGCTTCAATCTGCCCTCTTTCGTGATCAGTTGACTTCTTACCTTTCGACATCTTCACAAAAAGCACCAAAACCGAACACATTAACGCAAAACTTCAAATTGAAAGGTTTCCACTATATTGTTAAACGCGGTGATACTTATTCCAGTATATGTACATTTAGTTTTCAAGAAATACATGTGGTCTTAAAGTTTTTGCTCAGACTGAAATACTAACTATGGATATACTACTGTTTTTCTGATAACTGCATACTTAACAAATCCTGTCTTTTACGTTATTTCTTAACAATGAACATTAGTAACGTATAATACAATAGTATTAAAATCCCTTTAATTTCCTTTTTCCGTTTTCTGAAAAATTTTTACTGGCTTTAAAGTTTTTACTAAGGTTGTATATGTTCCACGATTTGAGTTACATTTTATACATACTATTTTTTTTTTTTTTTAATGACGTAAAAATTTCGCTGCGTGCTCGCAAAAATGTATATCATTTCCAGAAACAATAAACTCATTTCCTCACGTGACACACGATATGCATGCAATTTCCATACAAAACCTAAAAAGTAAGCATCGAAAAATTCACGATTACGTGGACTTGAGAAAGATAATTTGCTGAGAGCGTCGAAAACTAAAAACTATTTTGATAATTATTTTTGAAGAAAGTCTTCTAAATTACTTAACGATTCCTATTCCGAAAGTAAAAAGTACACGGTACTTCACTATTTAGACTTAAAAAAAAAAAACTAAAAACGCTTCCGTTTGCAAAAGATAACTCTAAGAATTCACAACTTTAAAAGTATTTAATACAAGGTTAGCATTCAATACCTGAGGTCCGAAGATTAGATTTATAATTTAAACTTTTATTTTAGTTATAACGTAAGTAGAAGCAGAACAATTTCTTGAAGAAAAGAATGATATTACAAATCAATAAGAAAAACAAATCAGCTAACACCTTTCCTCCTCGACATGAATACTACTTTTTCAACAGTTCACTTTTTTTAAATCAAAAATAATCATCACATTAAATAAAGTAACCATAACCATTACAGAGAAACCAACAATAATCATAACAGTGAAACCAATAATAATTATTACAGAGAAACCAACAATAATCAATACCGTGAAACCAACAATAAAACCGTGTTTCACTAAACAAAAGTGAAATATCAAGTAGTTCACGCAGATCTCCTCCAAACTTAAACTATCAGCGTATAAAATTCAGCTGATATAAATTTACAAAGAAAAGAATTCACCTTGAATGCTAAAAGAAGAAAATGTCTCTATCAGGTTAGAAATATCGAACAAAATTGATATTTTGTTTTATGTCCCAACTCTATTTCTCAGAATTCAACACACAGTTTTTTATCGGTATGGATACAAGAATCAATCCCAGTGCCCCAGATTTTATTCTTCTCAAGAGACAAATTCAGAATAACAAACGGTAGATTGGCTCTTGTCTTCCTTCAGAAAATACCAGACAAAAGACAAGAGCTATTCAATTTTCAGACTCAGTTGGGAATTAAACCCAGGATTGGACAATGCTGTTCTGAAAATTTACTCCACTCTGAGAAAGCTATTAATTATAAACTCGCAGTAAAAGGTATGCATTATAAACTCCAACGAGAACTTACAATTATTTGCTTCCAGTGGATTGCATATTTTTTTCCCAACGTTTAGGATATTTATTATTCAATGACGATATGAAAAAAAAAAAAAAAACTGAAGTTAAAATCAATACAGGGTAACTGGATCTGAAATTTCAGGGGGAAAAATACATATAAGAATGACTATTGATGAGTAAAAATTACGAATGAATATAAGAAAAAATCTGAGTGGAGGAAATGTGGGGCAAAGTGAAATAATTATGACAATTTACCTTTTTCAAAATGAACAGATTGAAAATTTGTTTTGAAATTTACAGTACATAAAAAAAAAACAAAATATTTCATAATAAAACTTGCAATGAAAATTTTCATTTTTGGCCATAAATTTGTATCTTCAAAAAAAGTGAAAACTTTTCACTTTGAAAAATGAAAACTACTAAATATTTTTTACTGAAATATTTTCTGTTTGATTATTAATCTTTTTTTTCATCAAATAAGAGATAAATAAACGAATGAGTGAATAAATGAATGAAAATGTAATAACAAACGAAAGAAACTAATCTATACTAATAATATAAAGCTGAAGAATTTGTTTGTTTGAACGCGCTAATCTCAGGAACTACTGGTTCGAATTGAAAATTTTTTTTTAAATCAGATTGATCGAAATATTTGTAATTGCAAATTAAAGTATCATTGCTTGTTTAGTTCTATGAATTTCTAACAGACGGCGTGGCAAGTTTAGTTCTATTAATTCCTAATAGATGGCGTAGTAAGTTAACTCATCGAGAAGGCGCTGGCAGACAGTGTCGAGAGACACGAGGAACCATGCCACGCGGCTTAGACGCGTGGTCGGCTGCGCTGTTGTGGCCAACGAACTGATTTCTGAATGCGTTTTTTTTTTCCCTCGATATTCAGGCACATGATTTTGTAGGATTTTTCTATTGGGTTTCGTTTTCCTTATTTCACCAACGTATGTTTTCGTTCTTGGAGTATCATAACGTCTTATTACCTACGTCTGCGACTATATGTACACGCAACATGATTCTTACTTCTTATAGTCCCATCTAACACCCCTTAAAGTTTTGCCTATGAGTTTAGACTCACCCTGTATATTTCTAAACCTTAACCTTTTTTGAAACATTTAGAGAAATTATTAACTTGACTAGTGACTGCGAGGATCCTTTATATAGATTTTAGTAATGAATACAGATGAAAAAATTTCCAAAAATTTTGAGATGCGTTTTGTCTTCTGGGAAAATAAAGAAAAATTAATTTTTTTGCGAATTTAAATGTATTAATAAATACATGCTCTTAAAAAATATAACACATGATAAAACCATAAAAAATACATCAATCCATGTTATTCTTTTCTTTTAAGCATAAACTTTCATTAAACTTTCACTGTTAAAAAAACAGTAGCTTTTTAAAAAATTATCCAAATTAGTCATATTATAAATCAGCCATTAATTTTGAGAGAAATGTTATTTTTGTAAATTGGTAAATCAAAATTTGACAGAAATATTTGCCTTTTTTTCTGCAAATTATGAAATTTTAAACTGAAAGTTCTTGTTTGTTTCTCTTTTTTTTTTTACTTAATTTGTTAAATACATAAAATGAAAATATGTTAAAATTTTTACTTAAACATTTCCACTAACTGACGTTAATAGTATACACTTATTCTGTTCTGAGTAAACATTTACAATGTCGCTGAGAATAGTAGCAAATAAAACTTAGGTATACAGGGAAATTAAGTTAGCTTATAGAGCTTGCATTAACAAAGTTCTGCACCTACTTCTTTGAGCTAATATAACTCTTATCTAGCTTTAAGCATAGATAATAATGAACACCTTTAATGACAATGCTCTCAAATCGTTGAATCTATATTTAGAGAATATTCCTTTTACAAAGAATTTTTTATTCGTTAAATTTTGAACAGCTCAATCTAGTTTTAAATACACATATATTTTACCATTCCCTTCAAAAGGGTGCGATTTTAGCGATACTTTAATCTAGATTGACAGAGATAATATATTTTGTGGTGTAAAAAAAATTATGACGCAGAAATTTTGCAATAAAAAGGTCCGGAGAAAAATTGATAAATAATCATAAAACGATTGCCCGCCATAGCAGGCTAAAAAGCATTTCTTTTAAATTACAGACATAATGGAAAGCTATTAGAAATTCAATGAATTAATTTAATTCTGACAAACCTTCATCCCCGGCAGAACGCAGAGCAGCCCTGAAGACGCTGGATAAAGAGCGAAGGGGAGAACAGATGAAGGGGAGATAATCAAACTTCCTCATTTCGCAAGAGCACGAAGAGTGAAAAAAGAGCAAAGAAGCGGAGGAAAAACCAGCAAATGATAAATTGACACGAAACCCTGCTGCTATTGATTACGAAGAGAAATATCGGAATACTCATTTGCTTCATTATAATAAGCTCTTTGAGAAGAAGCAAGTCTCATAAAGGAAAAAGTGCAAGTGCTGTAATAGCAATTGATTTTGGGAGAAACAAGCCTTTAACTACCAAAAAGCCAAAAACCAAAATCCGCGGGATATTACAGAACTGGTAAGGGTGATCTGCGATGATGACTTGAAAGTGACTTAATTTAGGCGTTCCGTTCTGCTATTAAGTCGCGTATTATTATGGCTAGAATAAGCAATAATACGGCTAAGACATGTGAACACCTAAAAGAAAGAAAAGACTTACAAAAGTATTAAAATATATGATCCACTTAAAATGAAAAATATTGAAATTGCTTGGCTATACAACCATACTGTAGAAAATTTCCAATTGAATACATTAAATTCACTAGCACATGTGGTGAATATATTAACGCTTTCTATTACATTCAAAACATCAGGAAAAGGATAGTTGCCTTAAGAGCCCGTTAACAATTAACGAAAATAACGGCTCATTGGAAATACTTTTGAACAGCGATAAGAAAATTCCCTATGCTCAGTTTAAAAAACGAATCATTGCCAGGGGAATTTTCGAAATGCACCTTACCAGGAGAGAAGCAGGGCGGTCATTCCAAGCTCGTCAGCTTGCGAGATCGAGATTCTCGCTCACGTGATCGGTTGCGACGTAGAAATGTCGCAAAGTAGTATTCTAATCTACTCGAACCTAGCCGCAAGCTAAGTTCGAGTAGATTTAAATGCTACTTTGCAACACTTCTACGTCACAACCGATCACGGGAGCGAAAATCTCGATCTCGCAAGCTGACGAGCTTGGAATGACCGCCCTGGTTAGTTGAAAGTAGTATTGGTGAACTAGAAACCTTATCGATTTGAAACAATTTTTTATTTCTTTGACTTAAGAGTATGTTTAGGGGAGAGTGTTGTACCTTGGGACACTTTTCATATTTTAATTTTTAGCGTCAATTATTTGAATCAAATTTAAAATCCAAAAGTCACATTAAAATTCACCAACATACTTCCATGCAATATTTTTTTTTTTTAAATTCAGACTGTTTGAAAATAAAATATTGCCAGCCATTTAAAGTAAAAGTTATAAGCTGTACCAAGGTAGAACATCCTATTGTACCTCGAGACACATCCTGCTGTACTATGGGAAAGTCTTTATGATCCACGAAACAGCCATATACATAAACCAATTTTGCACCAGAAAACAATAAAAAATATTTTTTATGGTAGTCAATTAAATCATGAATAAATAATTACGAATAATGAATTATAATCTTAACATTAAATGTGCTTAAAAGACTACATAAGATTGGAACATTGTTCTATGTTCCTAAACATATCTTAATTATTAAGAACCATGCCTTTGTTGTACCTTGAAACGTGTCCTAAGGTACAAAAGGTTAGGCTGTCCCAAGGTACAATCACCACGTGGTTTAAGAAAAACCAAAACGGTAGTCAATCTTAATGCACTATCATTATTTTCTCATAAGCAAAATATTTAAAGTACTTCTCTTTTATAACAAAATAAAATTCACTTGATTAAATTTACAAATACAAAGACAGAAAACGAAATAAAAATAAAAATGATATTTACTTTGGAGTCATGAAGTTTTCTTTCCTCCAAAAAATCGCCAATTTTACTCATTTGATGCTTTACTATGGTACCATTTAGTGGTAAAAGTTACTACTGGAGATAACATAAACATGGCTGCTGAAAATAGATTCTCAGAAATTAGCAGTGTCCCAAGGTACAAACGTCCCATGGTACAACGCTCTCCCCTACTGAACGTCACTTTGCTTTTTGGGAAGCAAATCATACAAGCCACTCACCTTACATCAAGAATACCCTTGCATCGAAGAAAAAGATTTAAAAAAACAGCACGAAAAATAGCAACAAGCAAATCATACAAAATAATCGCCTTGCATCAATGACTTAGCCATCTAACACGAAGAGCAAAAAACAGCATACATTTATTCTGTGTTGCATTCAGTTTCCTGAAAACTAGCGAGTCAAGGTCACTATTCTTCGTTCCTATTTCTGGTGATAATCATGGGAGGAAAAGAGATTTCTCACCAACACAATTTTTTACTCGTGGTTAAGTTTTCAAATGAAGTGCAGTTCCCGAAACGCGGTAGAATGGAGAAAATGCTGAGCCTCGCAATACAATATTAATAAAGTATTCATTCATTCAGGGTAACTTAAGCAATGCCAGTTAACTTTCGACACTTCAAATGTTTTAGAATGTTTGACTTTGAAAAAAGCTAGAAGGCTCAGCGCTGCACTCTCCCGGTCAGCTTATAAAATAAGTTTTCTACTTTTTACTGTTTCGCAAAGCCAGACTAACATAAGTCACACTATCACTACTTTGCAGGAGAACGTAAAAACGGTGGTCTGGCGTATACAAAGGTTGGGACTCGCGTTTTCATAACACTGGTAAATAAGTACAAACAATTTTATTTCTTTTTTTTTTTTTTTATAGTTTTACATTGTTATGGCTCAATGTGGAATAAGATTTTTACATGCGATGCAGTAATAACCTCAAAGTCGCCCTTTTTGGACTTCCGTTAGCCTGGCTCTGAGGTACAGATTGTACAACAACTATATAAAAAAAAAAAGTTGGCGAAATTGTACACAGTTGCATTATTCAATAATTTTGAAGTTTCTGTTTGGGAGCTATATTTGAAGTGGTTGAAAGTAATCTTCATGGTAATATTGCATAGAACATTATAAATGATAGAATACTCGGGATAATTGAACAACAATGAAGAAGTTTTTAAATTATTTATACATTTTATTTTGCTGCATTAAAGTTGTTGAGGAATTGTATTACATTGAATCAAGGTTATCCGGAATGACTACGAAAAAGAAGTAGGAGCAGTAAAACCCCGATTCGTCGTTTCTAGTGCGTTCGTGTTCATTATTCATTGTTAAAATCTAACGCTCCCACCAAGAATTGCTTTTTGAGCAATTGAGCATCATTCTTCCGAAAGTTTTATGAAAAGGAAAATAAAAACAGTTTAGCAATTCCTCATTTAAATCTGTTGAGATTTTCAAAATACTTTTAACGATAGTTCTGTGGATTATTTATCTCAAACTGAGACAATTTAAAAAGGGAGAAGTTTTATTGGTGCTAATAATAAGGCCTACTCTTCCGATTTACACTAAAGATATTTTCCACGGTATAAATTGAAATCTTGAATTTTTCTGCAAAAACGTGTAAAATGAGAAAGACATCTTGAAACATAAAATATACTCTATTTTATTGGTTTTACAATTCGAAAAAATACAGCGTGATTATAATTAAAGTTCAACTTTCAAAACGCTGTAAAAATAAAACCACTGGTCAGAATGACCTCAAATTTCAACGGAATATTATCGAAGAAGGGAAACGTATGACAAAAGAAAAATAAATAGTTGGAATTTTCAGCAATAGATGGCGCTGTAAGTGTCAGAATATGGAAATCAAAACACCTGTCATGCGCCCGACTCGTTGAAGTTGTTATAAAAACGCCAAATACACGTTTTTTTCCTCATTTTGCATCTGAGAAGTTCACTATGACTGTCTCAATGAAAGACCTGGCCGTCCCGATCACCTGATCTTAACCCGCGCGACTTCTGGATATGTGGCTATCTGAAAGCTGTTGTGTTCAGTGATCCGATTGCAAACTTTGCTGAGCTGAAGGTATGCATTCCGCAACGCATTCTAAACGTGACCCCGGAAACACTTCAATCAGTCGTAGAACATGCTGTTTCTCGATTTCAACTTGTTACAGAAAACGGGGTACATTATATATTGAACATCTTTTGCGCCAGTCTCACGAAAATTAAAGACCGATTTCAATTTTACTGAAGCTTTTTATGCGGTTTTCGGCATCAGGACAATTAAAAAACAATTTTTCCATCCGATGTGATATGACCTTTCCGTGTTGGATGTGCTTACTCAACTAACAGTATCACACCAATACCCTCGTGCACGCTGAGTAGTACGGTGTTTTAACGTACCGTTCAAACCTTAGGTAATATTTTTTGATTTATTTGTCATTTGTAGTCGACCACTATTAAATACGATGCTTACAGCGCCATCTATTGCTAAAAATTCCAACTATTTATTTTTCTTCTGCCATCAAGTTCCCCCCTTCTTCGATAATATTCCGTTGAAGTTTGACGTCATTCTGACCAGTGGTTTTATTTTTATAGCGTTTTGAAAGTGGAACTTTAATTATAATCACCCTGTATATATATATATATATATATATATATATATATATATATATATATATATATACGATCATTAAAAATAAGTTTATCGCTTTCATGAACCATCAGTCTTGACTAGTTGGTATAAAATCTTTCATTACTTGAACCTTCCTGTGCGATTCTGCTTCAATGTTTGATGAATTGAGCCGTTGAGGGCAAAAGCGGTGTCGATCAAGAGAAGAAGAATTTAGCAAATTAAAGTAGGAGATTTTCCAATGATTTCTGTATTTATCTACACTGCTGGCCACACAAAATGCAACACCAAGAAGGAGTAGTGAGAATGAAACAAAATTTTACACACCTGATGGCAACATCGATATTAGAAAGTGATTACAAAATGAATATTTTTTAGTGGAAATATCCCAAATGAATGGAGGTTTAAATACCACGTTGAGCAACCTCTTGTGTGAATGTACGAGGCGATACAGCCAAGAAATGAGGCATAGCAGTCTAGTACGATATCCTACTCGTACCACAGTCGCTGTAAACGCGCCGCTAATTCGATCAAACTCATTGGCTGTCCATTTTACCGTCTCAAGTGATCCCAGATATGAACGGTTTGTGGCAAATCAAGGCGTTTAGTTAGTCAGGGAAAGTGAAAATGTGGAAGAGAAAGTCCTTTGACGCCCTTGTTGTGTGTGACCGAGCATTGTCCTATTTAAATAAGGATCCTGTGAGCCCCTGCCATGAGTGCCAACACTGAACTGAAGCAAGAAACAAACGTACAGTTAGCCTGCAATAGTGCTGCGAATAAGTATTAGGGGGAACTATGTTTCGTATGAGATAGCACCCCATAACTTCATTCTAGCTATGGGTGCAGTGTCTGTGCCGCTAAAAGGCAAAGGCTTTATTAGGACATTCACACTGTCGCCTCAACTTGGAGTAGTGTCGAGTTCGGAAGGATTTGCTTGCAACGGAATGGATCCTGATCATCTTCAGCGATCAATCCAGATCGAAGGGGCCAATGATGACATTTTTGTACACTTAAGGAAGACTCGTTGTGAACTCCCAAATGGTACTCATGCTTTTTAGCGGCACAACGCACCCACAACTGTTGTAATGTAAAGGGGTGCTCTCATTTTCGCAACGTGGTCATCCCTAAAATGGATCCAAGGTACCATGACAGCATAACGGTACGATAGTGTCATGTTTAAGTAACCTGTGTTGGCACTCAATGCGGAGCTCATATGAGCCATTTTTGAACAGGACAATGCTCGGTACCACACAGCAAGGGTGTCAGGGGACTTTCTCTTTCACATTATCCCTTTCTGTAGCCTGCGCGATGCCCTGATTTGACGTTGGATATCGTACAAGACTCATATGCCTCAATGTTTGAATGTATTGTCTCATATTTACGCTAGAGGTGGCTCAATAGGGTACTCAAACCTCCATTCATTTTGGGATTTTTCCAGTAATAAATGATCAAGTTTTCTTTCATTTTATAATAACTCTAATGTCAATGTTGCCATCATGTGTGTAAAATTTTGCTTCACTCTGACTACTCCTTCTTAGTGTTGCATATGTGTAGACAGCAGTGTATATAAAAGCAACTAAAACAGTACTTGAAGTGACATATCTACTTATGTAAAGCTACATATGCCAAACATTCCCAAACTTTTAAAAGCAAAAGTCAAATTCTTCTAGGACGCCCAAATCTTTACCTAAACAGTGAACGGTTAATAAATGAACTAACGTCTGGGGGGGGGGGGGACATTTATGCAATGCAAACGGTTGTTTACGTTTACCTATGCAAAGTTTCTACTAAAAGGCAAACGTTTTACAAATCGTGTTTCGAATGCTAAAAATGTATTTAGTTTTTTGAAAATGCACCGAAAATTAGATATAATTTCAAATAAATTATGGACATCTAAGATATTTTCTTTTCACTCTGGGTTGGCACTCAAGACTCCTGGAGTGATTTGTGCATCGCGGATGACTGACCTTCCCTCCACCACCTCAGTGCTAAAACAGCAATCATAAGGTTTCCTGCTAAAAGGTTAGAGAGCGGTGAACTGCCGTCTTCCAGCAGTGAACACTGCTGCTAAACCTTACTCCGTACACTGAACTCCCAATCAAGAGTCAGATTATTCGTGGAATTTGCAAAACACTAGTGTAAACCTGAACATCAATTAGCACGCATAATAGGGAATTCAGTGTGAATGCTTTTTCACTCATCCTTTCTGCAATGCCCAAAGACAAAATTTAACCTTCTCTAAAGCTTCTTAAAGCAATAGCTTTCAATCGGCGGTACACGTATCCTTTGGGATTCACGGTTAACTACCAAAAAGGATACGAACTTTTATTGATTCATGACGGACTTTAATTGTGACGTAAGTTTGAGTAATATCACGCAATCCTACACTGAAATAAAATATTTTTATTAATTTCTAGAGTGGTATTGAAAAAGAGCACAAAGGGCTGACATTGCTGAGGAGTACCTTATAGAATTTATGACAATTTATTTGTGCGAAAACCGGTTTTCAAATTTAACTTACTTGAAGAAGAAGAATAGAAATATTATATAGCAAAGATGATTTATACACCGCCAGCTCAGTCAACTGAGGTCTCAGACTTGATCTGAACTGATTTTATATTAGCTACCAGTTTGTTTGGCACTCTTGGCCTCCTTAAGAGGTTTTTCATCTCCAGCTCAGTCACTTTCCTACGGGTTGATGAGTGCTAATAAGCACGAAACTGCAGTCCTCGGCTGGAAATGACTGAGCTGGCGGTGTATTTCAGCCTTAGCGCTGGCTAATGGGCTGGTAACTTACTGAATAAAGATGATTTATGGTTGCACTTGACCAAACTAGAGCCAGACATTGATGAACTACGCACTCAAAAACAAATCCAACGTGTCCACTAATTCTTCTCTGAGACTTATATGTTTGATTAATAAAAACATTCGAAAACTTTGTAAAAACAAGAAATTTTATTTTAATTGCAACATTAAAAAAAAATTTCATGTTTTTAATTTAAATTACCTATTCTAAGCTAAACTTCAACCGTTTAATAGCTAAATTTGAATTAAGTTAACAAACTTGAATGAAGCTAAAGAGTTTTATAGAGAGTAGCGTCGTTAATGATAAACAAAAAAAAAGGGGGGTACGTGGTTTCAAAAAGGTTGAAAATCACCCTTAAAGTACCTTAAGCTTAGCAATACAGAATGTAAGTTTACAGAAACTTTGCTTTTTTTTTTTTTTTTTGCTAATATTAAGATACTGATTTCTCAAAAACATGAATAAAAGATGTACAAATTATTTGTATTCGATAATTTGCAAAATTTTGAATTAAGGGTACTCATGCGTTTTATAACAGGTTGAACGGTCTCAATTCCGCGTCTAATACTAAACATATCTCCTCCACCCTTTCTCGTTAGAGACATTTTTGATTCAAACCACATTCAAGAATTCAACACGGAAGAAAAACTCACGAATTTTGCAGTGCGTAATTCAAAACAAACTTTATTTGTGTCTTTAGCCTACTGCACTACGAGCCAAATGTATTCAGCAACTTCCAGTTCTCGCAGATGTCAACTTTCAGTTAAGGAGCGTGTCACCTAAATTGGATTTACTTATTAACTCGACTATTTCTGGGTGGTGGAATTTTATTATCTAGTACAGTAAAAAGTAAAAATGAGTTAAGTAGAAAATGCTTAAACCCATGCAGAAACTAAATATAAGGAAACAAAGTTATGACGCGCAAAGTTAAAATATGATTGAAGGTACGTGTTTCGGGGTTACGATATACCCTTTTCCAATGTGGAAAGCATTTGACCTTTAGAACGCAAGCAGCATCCATAAGAAATCCAAAAAGAAATTTCTTGTGCCGAAACATAAGAAATTCAAAAGGTGTTTATTATTTGTAAAGTTACAAGGAACCATTTTTTAAACTTTATTTTGGGTTTCACCACAATAAGAAACCACTGAAGCATTTTCTGCTCATAATTAAAGAGTCTTATTAATCAAAAAAAAAAGCAACAGTCCGAGATAACGACTCCATTTTACGGTCCCACGTGCTTTATAATAATAATAATGGAGGACTCCCATCGTTTTCTATTTGACAGTTTAACATGAAAAGAATTCTGGACATAAGCCTGGATCAGGTACCGTGCTCGCTGACAAACTGTACATTTCAACCAACTATATTGGAGCAGTGTAACATAAATACCCCATAAACTAAACAGATAAAAAGAAGCATATCCAATCCTGTGAAGGATTTTCTAAATAGCAAAAGACAAATGGGCCTTGGTAGCC
This sequence comes from Uloborus diversus, assembly GCF_026930045.1. NCBI lineage: Eukaryota > Metazoa > Arthropoda > Arachnida > Araneae > Uloboridae > Uloborus > Uloborus diversus. Next base: position 136,391,723 of record NC_072740.1, read on the forward strand.
CGATCGGTAGAGTGTCGCATTCGGGGCCGGAGGGTCCTGAGTTCGAACCTCGATGGTCGAAGATCCACCGTCGTCATTAAAGGGGACTGGGCGACGTTAAATATGCTCGTGGTCTCAATGTCCTCCAAGTGAAACGATACCTCTGGGGGTGCTAGCACCAGGTAGCTATTAGCTCCTGGTCTAGTTCTAAATTCTCATTAACTGTTCGATCCGGTGATGGTGCTGCCATCTATCGGTATAAAAAATAATGGAGGCAAGGCACTTAGTATGCAGTCCTCGACATAAATACAGTTGTAGTCAGTTGTGACTCGGAATCGAAATAGCAAAAGACAAATAAAAAGATGATACAGATCACAACAGTTAAAGGCTAGAAGAGAATTCCTTCAGCAAAGAAAGTGTAAAACATATCAAAATTTAAAGCACCAGATCAACCATAATTCAACTTGTATGTATGTGTCTTATTTCTTGAATGGTAAATTCTGAAGAACAATAAATGGCTCAAAAGGGAAATTTTCTCAGTGTATTTCCCTATGCCTGACAAAAAAAAATAAATAATTTTAAAAAAATGAGACGCTTCTGGAATATTATTTAATGAATAACAATAGAACAAAACAAAATTAAAAGGAGCCAACTTTTAAATTTTCAACATTAAGATTTGGCAATTGAAGCGGGGAAAATAAGCGTCAATTGATCCACGACCACCCCAACTCTCATCATCTTATTAAACTAGTTTAGGTTTAGGACGTTGCTTCCCTGTCAGATGTTCTCTGAAAATGACAAGAGGCAAAAATGGAATTAACTCATTTGTCAAAAATTTACCATTTTATTTGTTTACTTTTTTTCTGCCATCAAGTTAATAATGGAAGGAAAAACACACTAAGTGAAAGAGAACTCGCGGGATTAGAATAAATGAAAGCTAACAGCTCAGTTTAGAAATAACAAGATGTTTCCGTAATTACTAAAAATCAACAGAAATATCAGAATAGTAAGCTTTTCACTTGACACATGCCTAAAATATAATATTTAATCTAACGTTCTTGAACTTTGAAAATTTAAGATGAAAACCAAATGAAAAAACATAGCCTCACATGAAAGAAAAGTAAAATTAAAATTAGATAGGCAGAGCAGGCACAAAAAAATTAACTCAAGAAAAAGCTTATGTTATTTATAATTACGACATAAAAATGCCAAGAAAAAGACTTTTTTTTTACCGTCGTTGTAATGCATAAACTAAAACTGAACAACAGAGTCAAAAGAAATCATACTTCCCAAGTTCTTAAAATGTACAATGTGATAAATGTTACAAAAGTTTAAAAAAAAAGTTAGACAAAAGGGGTTTATCTCTTTTTTGAAAGCATGGTGTTAAAATTTCTCCCCTTTACTACAACAGAGTGAAAAATTGTACTGAATTCCAAGAACATATTTGAAGCAGTTTAATTATCTTAATTAGAAATAATAATGAATAATTCATGAATAAAAAGCGAACATGTAGTGAAATATAACTAGATGTTAATCATTACTTCCAGAATATTAATGAATTTCACGCGAGCCATTGCGTAGAAAAATAATTAAGACACTACAATGCATTTATTACTTTTAATTGTTCTTCACGTTCAAAATCTTATTTTCGAAAGTATGAACTCAGTTCGCAATAAAAAATTTATATCAGCAGCTCAAAATTTTAAAACGATCTTTATTTCTTCTTTGGTAATACTCGTATTTAATAATGAAAGTAAAGCTTTTCCATTTAATGCATGAGAAAATCCTAAAAAACTGAATAGATTAACTAAATTAAAAAGGAAAAGTAACGATAAAATCATTAATAATAAATCAGAAAAAAACTTATAAAACAAACTGCATTTTGTTAAGGTTCAATTTTAAAAAAATATATTAATGCACAAATGTAAGCGGAAGAGGATTATTTGGCAATGATAATTTGAACTCTGGTGAACGAAGAATTAAACGATTCCATTTGCTAAATGGGGTGAAGAAAGTAAGTTTGCTGCGCCAATAACGTACTGCTATGGCTGTTGGCATTGGATCTGAAAATGCGTCCTGTTTCTCCCCAAGAAGAGATAAACTCCCCCAAATTCAGACGTCTTGTTATCGGAGTGAATATTTTCAGATTAGGATTGAAAATTGACAAATCAGTGTTTTTTACAGAAACTAAGTAAGATTGCGCAGCTGATAATAAGTTGTTCAGTTGATCTGCTAGTGTTCAACTCAAATTGCTCTTGAAACATGAAGGAACTTCAAAGGCTTCAGTTCACCGACTAAAACCTTGTTCAGAAACTCAACTCATTGTTCAATAATTTTGAAGGGGAGTCAGTACCCTAAATACTTTTAAAAATTTGATTTCTTGATTTTTATGTTTTGAAACTTCATTTCAATACCTTTTTAATGACACAAATTTCTTGATCGTGATCATATTAGAAGTAAGTTAAAATAAGCTTTAAAAAAATTTAAACGCATGTTGATAAGGTATGATTTTCCCCTTTAAATTGAAATATCTCGAAATGGTATTTTTGAAACTAAATGTTCCTTTCTCTCAAAAACTAAAGTGTGTTAGGCTTTGAAACTTTTACCACTTATTCCATATATCTAATTGCATATACTGAAGTAAAATCTTTCTCATGTTCCAAAACTATTTTTTATAGAGCTGATTTCGTGTTACAAAATGGCATTTTTTGAAAAAAATACAGTGACTTATGCATTAGAATTTTTTTTTAACTAAGCTTCCTTTCTGTAAAATGTTACTTCAGTATAGAGAAAACAGTCTAAATAGATTTTCAGAAAAAGGTACATGAAGCTGTGCAAATTAACATTGACGGTATAGAGGGTACTGACACCCCTTAACGGTATCAAACACACAAATATGGACACGTGGTGCTCATTTTTCAAGTTTTAATGCGGCGTTCGGGCCTTGGTGGACTGATTGATTTGGTGTTGAACTTGTAAATGAAGAGTCGCGAATTCGGTGCTAGCCGATCGAAGATTCACCGGGTACATTAATGGTGATTGGTGCACGTAAAATCAATCCAAATCAAAGTTCTGGTTCATTCCATAGTTTCCAACCCAAGCAGCTCAATTACGATGCTGCTTGACAGACGGGTGCTGCAACGTTCATCATTTGAAGCATGGTAGGAGCCTCAGAGCAGGGGTGTTTGTGAGTTCATCAAAAAATACCTGAAAATTTCAAAGCGAGAACGGGGGGGGAGGGGTAATCTTTGGCCCCTATTACTTAAGTGCACCTTTGCTAAAGTATTATATAGTTCTGAGTCAAAATATTGTGTGTACATTTGATTAAGTTTTTAATGGATTACAAAATTACTTTTAGGGTGGTGTTATACAAATTATCATGACATTTGTCCATCTTAAGGGATAGGTGTCCATCTTAAGGCTCTTGCGGTATATTTGATGAGTATTATATAATTTTAAAAAATTGCGGAGGTAGGGAGATAAAAGCATAACCAAACAAAAAACATAACTCCGGTATTTTCGGACATAAAAATACCGGAAATACGCCCGAAAATACCGGAAATTCGGTAAAATACCGGAACACAATCAACCCTGGCCTCAGAGGCCTTCAGTGGATTACACAACTATTGAAAACATATCTAAGGAAATGAGGGTTACGCTCAGTTGCGGGATAACTTGTAACGACTCAAACATAATTCATAGCATCAGAAGAGCCATCATCTTGAATGACGATAGAGCACTGCATGAATCTATCTCCGTTAAATGGCAATATCAAACCTCAACTCTGGTGAAAACAATATCCCGCGAGAGAATTTTTTGCTGTTCGAGTTGTTACGAGACCATGGCTAGATTTTTCTTTAACAATGTTACCAATTGAAACAGAAAGTCGAAGTTGGTGTACCAGAAAGTAATTTCGTTTAGCTAAGAACAAACTTTTCTTTTTTGTAGTGAAATTCATTGTATCGTGTTTTCATCCATTAACAGCTTGTCAATTCATTACTAAAGAACGGAAATAAAGCTCTCATTTTATAATTATCAAGATTTAGTAAAACCTTCGAGTAATCAATACGAGTTATTGAACGTTCCTTTCCCAGCCTTGTGATTTTTTTTTCTTTTTCAGGGATAGTGCATAATAGATAGTGTAACACTTATAGTTGTGATAAATATAATTGTTAGTACTAAATATCTTTACAGAGATTAAATTTTATTAAGGTACTTCAAAAATGGAAGTTAATTTTGGCTGCTTACATTTTTCATCGCATCTTAAAACGTCATGAAATCTTTTTGTCGTAGACCCTATTTCTTTTCTCTTGATTTCCGTTCGTATTGCTTTTAAACGTTTGTTTACCCTAAAAGCAGATTGTTTGAGTCATCCAAAAAATAAAGGTTCCTTTTTCAACTTTTTCCAAAGTTTTAAGTCTCTTAAGGGGGTCCGGGACACATTTTGAAAATTTTTTTATTGTGTACTTTAGAGTTTTGAAATTTTTTGAACTGATTCATCATTTATTTAATAAGCAAAATCATAACATAAATATGAAAAAAAATTATTTTTTTATTTAAATTTAATTAGTTTTTTTCAAAAAAATGGGGTTGCTTTAAATTGCTATAACTCAAAATATTGTTGGTCAATTTTCAATTTTTTTTCAAAAAAGTATGCACAAATATCTAAGCGTTAATTTTTATTCGGCGATTTTAAAAATATTGATTCAATAGTAAATAAAAAATATTTGAAGAAAAATTTCGAAAAATTCGAAGATACTTTTTTTTAAAAAAATCATAATTTTTGCAGTAAACGTTTTTTTCAAATTCGCCGAATAAAAATTAAAGTAAATTGCTTGAAAAAGATATGCTCCAAGTTTCATTACTTTATCTCTATCGGTTCCTGACTTATAAGAGTTTGAATGCAAGAAATCGGGAAAAATTGCATCATGGAGAAAAACGCGTTTAAAGTTTTAAAGTTATGTACACATTCGTTAGATGCATGCAACAAAAATAACTATAACTTTCGTTCTATTTAAGGTAGAAACAAGATTCAAACGTCCTCTTAAGCAGAAAAAAACGGAGCAATTTTTCAAATTAAAAAAAATTGCAAAATTTGAGGATTTTTTGTGTCTCGGACCCCCTTAGATGAACCAGTAATAAATTTTAGGTCGTCAGCCACAACCAAAAATAGCCCAATCAGGTACTTCTAACGCAATCTTGCAACACTGTGTGCATTAAAGAGCAACCCCCCCCCCCTATTGTAAATAAATTATTCTTCTCACACAAGTTGATAAGCAAAGGGGGGGATTTATTTTTCTTATTTTGGCTGCATAAAATAGGCCATAAAATGGAAACGAAACTCTCGCAAAAACTTCGACTTATAAAGAGTACATTCTAGATATAGAGACAACTTTGGATTGAAAACACTTAATTATTTTGAGACCAAATGAAAACTTCAAGATAAAAAAATATTCGAGTTATAAGGCTTCGAGTTATCGAGAGTCGACTGTATTCACGTAAGTGGGGGGAGGGGTATTTGCAATACACCAACTATAAAAACAAGTTCAGCCTCGGTGATAGTTTAACCACCCTGTGTCTCTCCTCTTCGATTCCAGCCTATAACTTTTTTTTATCTTTGTTAAAAGTATTTAACAACTTTATGAAACTTTAAAAGCCTAATGCTGCCGATCGATTGCCGGTATTATTAAGCTTTCGAGCTAGTCATTAAAACTTCAGAGAGTAAAATTATAAAATTTAAAAATATAAATTATCTTATTGGACAGAAGACAGTGTGACTAGGGGAATTAATTCTTTATTTTAAAATGTATGCATACACAGTAGAATCTTAAAATATTTCCTTCATAATTTAATTTGCATCGTAAAAATGCATTGAATAATAAATATGACAGGCACTACCGCACGCTGAAAATGAGAGAAATTGAACGAGAAGAAAAGCCGATTTTAAATTCTAGTTTTACAGCTCTTTTTAAGCACTCTTACATAAAGTGAATATAAATCAATAACTGCTCTTATCTCTTACTAGTTTTTATTTTCAAAACGAGCCTCTGAGCACGTTCAGGATTTATTTCTTCTCCAAAAAAAAATACTTTCTTTGACAAGTTGAAGGCTATCCGTAAAAAAAAAAAAAAAATGGCGCACGTTATTTTCAGCAAATTAAAGTTGACTAAAACTGGATGTTTGTCTGTAGCCCCGACAAGGGAGTAGGTTTTAAGAAACTTTAAGGAAGTTTTCTCGACATGTGGTCAAAAAATAGAAATATTTTGAAAAAAATAAAAAAATGAGGCTAGGCATACATTTTTTATAAATTTTAAAAAAAAAATTAAAAAATTAATTTGAATTTTGACATCTTGAACTCAAATTATGTTTTTCGCAATCACGAGTGTGTGTATGTAGGCGCGTGTGTTTGTGTGTGGGGGTATGTGTTTGTGTGTAGGGATTATGTGTATGTGTGTGTAGGCATGTGTGTTTGTGTCGGTGTGCTGGCGTAAGTGTGTGGGTAGTTGTGTGTATGAATGTGTGTGGGGGGTATGTGTGTGTGGGGGGTATGTGTTTGTGTCTGTGTGCAGGCATGAATGTGTTAGTAGTTGTGTGTATGTGTGTGTGTGTTTTTGTGTGTGTATGTGTGGGTGCCTGCATGTATGCGTGTGTGTATGTTTTTGTATGTGTGTATGCGTTTGTGTATGTGTGTGTATGCGTTTGTGTATGTGTGTGTATGCGTTTGTGTGTGTGTATGCGTTTGTGTATGTGTGTGTATGCGTTTGTATGTGTGTATGCGTTTGTGTATGTGTTTGTATGTGTGTATGCGTTTGTGTATGTGTGTATGCGTTTGTGTATGTGTGTATGCGTTTGTGTATGTGTGTATGCGTTTGTGTATGTGTGTATGCGTTTGTGTATGTGTGTATGTGTTTGTGTGTGTGTGTAGTTGTGTATGTATGCGCGTGTGCGTGTAGGACATGGATGCAACCTGGAGACGGCTTTCGTTATGGGAGCAGCATCGTGAGGAGCCCGTCGACGGTGATGGTGCGGAGGGTGCGGTGGGAAAAATCAAAAGACGCCAAAAACAGTCAAATGAGAACAATAAGCAATAGTGATTGCTCAAAAAACGGAATTCACGACTGCAGGGCCACAGCCACTGAGTTCCGGAACTAAAAATAGTAGCTTCAGTAACTTGAACTATAAAAAATAGTCTCCAAAATAGTCACCAGATGCAGAAAAGTTTCAAAAACAGTCTTCCTTTTTTAATAGCATTCATCTCATAATACTGAAAGATAATTCGATAATAAATACATATCTTGGCTGCATGGAATGTACACGAGATCGCTCAAAGCAGGAGACTAGACCTATACGCAGCGCAAATTTTAGGATTTTCCGTTAACAACTCTTGGGGAGGGGGGGGGGAGCATTTTTCAGAATTTAGTCCAACCGTTTTAAATGAACACTTAAAAAACAAGGGCTGAACATACCGTTATAATTTCACATAACCGTTAATTAAAGACAACAGAAAAAATGATTGCATAAAAAGTGCTAGAAACGCAGGATTCGAGCTATTTCCGATCGCTCGATTTCTAAAAGATGTATTAAGGATAAGAGAAATCAAAAGCAAAATTTTATTGATATTCATTCAGAACAAGATCAACAACTAACAAAAATCGTAGAAGCAGAAACAACTCTTTGAAAAAATTTATAAACGAAAAATGAATTCTTTTCAAAAATCGCGATCGCAAAAATGAACCCTTTTTCGAAATCACAATCACAAAATGGAAACTTTACGCATAAAAATGCGAGTATCACACATTTTTGATCGCCACTATGTTCATTACATTTCAATTTTTTATTTATTTATTTTTTTAAATAAAAAATAAAGGTGGTAAAATATTCCACTTTTTTTTTTTGGAAAGTGGGGCAAATTTTTAATTTTTTCCCGACTAGGAAACTTTAACACTACTTTTGGAATTCTATAAAAGGAAGTCACTGTTGACAATTCATCTATAAAAAAATATTTTTAATTAAAAAATACCAATTAATCATTCATTGGGGTGTGTTCAATTTCTGATCGGAACAACCCTACATAGTACAAGTCTCCATTTACGGATCAAGTTTCCTCGGCAAGAAAAAGAGAGCAATAGAGTGTCATTTTTCTCCATTAGAATAATCATTCAAATATAATAATCACCTTCGTTATCGGACAGAATTACACTAAATATTACGCAGCAAATGCATCTCTCACTTAACTGCCACTAAGAACTTACAAAGAGATTAGCAACCCGATGACTCAAGAGACCATTATTTGAACAGTAATCAATCACATATAATGAGGCAGGGGCAATGAAATTCGGCAATTTATTTCCATCAACTTACACATAAATTCAAAATACACGATGTATGATTGTTAAAGCAGTATATTAAAATCAAAAGTGCTAAAATTAGCTGTTTCATTTCTTAACTGAGCATGTAATGACATCAATGACATAAAAATTGTCACTTCAAGAACTAACACTTAATAATTAATTTTTAGCTCAAGTTTTGCCAAATTATTTAATGTTCGTCAGCGTTCTTAAAAAAAGAAAAACAGATTGTAATATTTTACCTAAACTAGTACAGCAAACCTAAAATGACATGTTTATAATTTTAATTTCGGTCATTCTAAATCAAGGATGATTAGTATGAATTAACGAGGGCGTTTATTGCTGTCAAAATTCAATACTGACTACTGTTAAAAATTTTATTCCTAATACGATCGTTTTCATCTTCTTTTTAGTTAATTAGTCCAAGGTAGAAAAAAAGTGAAATTTTATCAACTTAAGTCTGCAGAAATTAGTTCCAAGGTTTAAGGCTTTCCGTCCAAGCAATTAAGAAATCGACAACGGGCCCAATAGCCCTCTAAAGTACGATTTCTTTTTGGAGAGCTGTGCATAATCTGCAGGGCCGTAGAGAGCCAAGGCGCCCCCCCCCCCGCCGAAAAAAAAAGAGAGGAAGAAAAGAAAGAAAAGAAAAAATAAAAAACTGTTTAGCACTAGAAAGCAATTAACTCTACAGTAAGTACCAAAAGAATAAATTTTATTTCATCTTTATGTTTACAGTTTTTATCCCCTTTTTATTTCTTCTTTTCTTTCGTTTTTTTTTTACGTCTCTGGCGCCGGGTCCCCCCAAGATCCTAGTTTCTGACTAGGCTGACATGGCCTCTCGTCGGGCCTGATATTCTGGTAAAGAAAAGCTATTAAAACCTCATATTCAAAAGAGCTTTTTCCTTCTATATCTAGTATTTAAATGGAAAATGAATATAGATAAAAGTTAATTGTACAATTTATAGATGTATTCTAACTGGAAACTATTCCAAGTTGTATGTAAATGTGCGTAAGTTTCCAGTACGAAGTATGGCATGAAGGTCTAAACTCGTTGATAGAGAGATAACAAAAAAAATATATTAAACGAATTAAGTCGATATTAAGATAAACTGTTCCATTTCATTAAAAGTATTCAATGGACAAATTCATTTTTGTTAATTCGATTTTTTGTTAGCCCAATTTTTGAGCAAAAAGTTTTGAAAAAGCACTCTTAACTGTGACTAAAAAACGATTGACTGACTTTTATCTGTTAAGTTGGATTGTTTCTCAAAAAACAAAACGTACGCATTTTACAATTCAGCATGCAATAAAAAAAAATTATGATTTTAAGAATACCATCTCTTTAAATTATTTTTTTCTAAACTTAAACCAAATATTCAAATATATGACGTTTGTAGTGCCGTAATTAAAGAAAAAAATATTGTATGCAGTTTTAGTTAAACACGAATAGTTCTTCAATGAAATAACCTTTCGTTCATCTAAGCGGTTAGTTAAACAAAACAAAAAAAAATCTAAACAATATAGCAAAGCATTCATAGAAAAAATTGTGCAACATGGGAAAATGTTCAATACAACCTAAAACTGACTACGCAATAAAAACAAGTGTTTTAAATTCAACAAGCCAAATAATGATTTTGAGCAGAGGAAGATGGCAGGCTAAGCAGTTTCTGAAGACAGGAAGACTAGTTTTACTGAAACAACGTTTTTAGAAGGAGTGCCATCCATTACACAAAGCAGTTGCTGTTTCCAGCAACTACTTTAAGAAGCCCGATCATTATCTGTCCAGTTACAACCAATTGTGAGTACAGAAAAGTTAGGACAGCTTGATTAATTTTTAGACAGGTGTAATACAAACAAAAAGAAACTTCACCTTAGTGCCTTCGACACTAATGATCCTATAGAGATTGCGAGTTGAATCAAAGAAAAAACTGACGTTGACTGCCTGAGAGCTGGCAGGAACCCATGATCTTTTCGTTTTAGGATCGATGTGGAAGACATGCGCTTTTGTCGTGAAGATGGGCTGCTCCCTGAAAATAAAAGAAAATCCAGAAAATTGAAACTCGTTTCTAATTACAGTTTTATAATTTTGCATTTAAACAGAGAAAGTAAAGAACAACTGTTAGATATAATAGAAATAGCATTGAAGAACATTTTATTTCGTTGCCAAAAAGAGTGTCATTTGACCAAGAATTTTTCAAATATTTCCTTGTTTCTAAGTAGACTGTAAAAAATCAAGGATATTTTTAATCAAAAAAGTTGTTGTTTTTTAAATTTAAATCAGACTTTTTTTCAACTTTAAAAACTTTTTTTTTTGTAATTTATACTCTATATATATATATATATATATATATATATATATATATATATATATATATATATATATATATAATTTTGAAGTTACTATTTTTTTAAGTACAAAAATATAGCTTACGTACTATTTTACAAAAAAAAAACGTACATAATGTAACGTAAAATCAATTTTAAAGCAAAGGCATATGATTTAGGTCAATCTTTCATTGATAACTTTATAGTATTTTATAAATATAGAAAAAAGGGAGGAAATATGTAATTGGATAGTGTTATATGAGAATAAAATTAATATTCTTCTAATAATACTATTTACTTGTTTATTTAAATGAACATTCTTTAAATTTTTATACAAGAAATGACGGTTCAAGCAATTTTAATTTTTAAGTTTCCCCTTTTTGCATTTTATACCAATACGCATACAATATAGCAACATGCCTCATTAATAAATACTTTTCTTTACACCGACCTATCTTTTAAGTAGCGCCTTGAGACTTCCCAACCTTATTCATTTGAAAAAACAGTCCTGAATAAATTGGCTATTACTAATAAAAAGTAACGGTTAACTTTAAATTGTCAACTGATTACTGGCTACTAACGAAAATTTGATTTCCAGATTGATTAAGAAAAAAGATTTGGAATACATAACAATGATTAAGAGAGGATAAATACAAATGACAAGATCAAAAACGTTGAGCAAGAGTAAGAAAAAAGCAGAACTGGAGAAATTTAATATTTTCAAAGGGATTTTCTAGGGTTAAAGTAAAAAATTTATTTAAATAAAAGATCAATTTATTTAAGGAACAATCAGTTTTGCCATTCATATTCATATTTACCCAAGCGTATATGACGAATAATACTACCCCAAATCATAACGATGGCACTAGTGATTGCAATACCGGTATTTCGAACTATCTTGCAATTTCGTAATACCGGTATTTGCTGAGGTAAAATACCGGTATTTTCGGTATTGGCTGAAAATAATAAATAAAATATAGTTTCATCTTAAGGGTTTTCAATTTAACTTATTAGATATCTACTTCTATTTTAAATACACATTTCTTTTTCCATGTTACAGTACCAAAATGAATCCATTGATATAAAATTTGGCTCCAAAAGCACGAACTAATAGAATGTCATTAAATAAAAGCAGCGTAAAGATTGCAAAAATGATATTTTCATTGCTAGATGGTGAGAAAAATCGCACTTTCGTGCACTTATGTGCACCATGTTTTATTTTTTCCATTTCTCTGATCACTCACATTCCCTTCTGCGAAAATTAATTTCAAGGGTTAAACACGAATTTAGTTGCATGAATAATTTATTCCTCCATCAATTGCAGTAATACTTTTCGGTGTCCTGTCTCGCTATTTAGCTTTATACTTGGCTAGATAGTATTTTGGAATTATGTAGTATCCTGAAAATTATGAATACGGTAAGGCATAATTAACTGGAACATATTCTCATGTCTTTACATAACTATAATTACAAAAAAATTTGAAACGAAAACGAAAAAATGAAACTAACAAGAACAATTTCAGTTCAGTTCACCGTAAATTTCAAACCAAAGGGATAATAAAAAGTAAACACCAACCTGTACTGTTCAAGAGGAAATTGCTGAAGATGATGTTAACGTTGGAAAAGTATCGTCTCTCGAAGAGAAATTACAACTATCTATAAATTCAAAAAAACGAGCAGATGTGTGCATCACATGACTTCCTTTTACTCCAATTTAATGTCATTTCCCCATTACTGGCAATTTTAATGTGATTCAATAGTTTACTCTCTAAATATCACCAACAATGGCCAAATTGAAATCAGATTTTTTTTAAAAAAATCGCCAAATCTTTCGCCAAGTTGGCGACAAAACTTGGCGACCAAAAGATTGGCGATATAACGCCAAGTGTCCGCCAAATTATAGCACCACTTGAGTTTACATCGAAATTAACAATGATTTCCCCCAAAAAAAGGTGTGAAAGAACTCCTTTGGAGCATCCGAATGCAACTAAAAAGAAAGGTGCACAACTAGACCCCACTAATAGTCTACGTACCAAATTTAAACTTTCTAGGACATACGTTCTTGAGTTGTACGACATACATACGCATGTCCGCACATGCAGACCGTTACGAGAAAACTCGTTTAATTTACTCGGGAATCGTCAAAATGGATATTTCGCGTGGCTATACGTTTTTATTCAATTATCCACGTGTGTGGTCAAGTCGGAAAAAAACACTCATCGTTTATTCGGGGATGAGCAAAATGGAAATTAAGGTCGATATCTGAGTGAAAATCTTCTCGCGAATACAATACTTCCTTTTTTGTGAAAGGAAGTAAAAAACTACACATAATACCAAAGAAACACACACAAAAGGATTTGTCTAAAAGCAACAAGCAAGATTCCGAATTTTTGAAGATGAAGGACTTCGAGGCAATTAGAGGTGATGTACCGTATATTGTTAACAGTACCACCAACCTGCGTGAATTCAAAGAGTGTTCAACCGCAGTAAATTTGTGCACTAAAATGAGTCCCAGGCTTAGAGACAACTCATTAGATGTATTATGTTTCTAACTCTTCCAACGAAACATTACGTTTTCGATCATTTTTTGAGAAATTTCTAATACCGGTATTCCGGTATCATGTTTTAAAAAAATACCGAATACCGGAATTGCATTTTTGGTCCGGTATTGCTATCCCTAAATGGCACTACATAATAATAGGGAATTAACAGCAGGAAACAGTTAGAATGGATAGAAGAAAATAAATTTCATTAGATAAAATTGTTTACACAGCTACCGTTATTTAAAACACTGCTTAACCTGCCTGACGCGAATTTTGGACCAAAGAAAACAATGCATCACGTACAAAAACGACGCCTGTTTCATATAAAACGGACTTAATGGTCTTATCACTTTAGCCTATTCATTCAACGTATCATTAGTTCAACAAGACAAAAGACTCGATTGAGCGAAAGACATAATTTAGAGAGCACAGATTTATATAACACTTTATTGCACGAACCACAATTTCATTCTGAGAAAGTGCATTAAATGGATGCTATAATGCCGTGTAGGTCTGATTAAATGACATTCATTCCAATGAAAAGGTACGTGATTTTTCCCTAAACCCCAAAATTTCAATGGTCTATAATTAAGTTTCTTTTCCCTTCAAAACTGGAGGGTAAATGTTATTAACAGTACATTTTCTAGCAAACCCTAGCTTAGAAAAACCAAAACACAACATTTGGCATACTAATTCTAGGCCATCATTTTTATGATGGTTTTAATTGATAAAACCGATTAACATAATCCACTAAGCTCAGCTTCCTTCGCTAAAAAAATGTAAAGTTATCATCGTTAATGGGTGTTAAGGTACACAACTTCTGGAGTAAGTCGTGGCAATTTTCAGGAAACTTTAATTGTTGAAGGGAACTTTGACGGCAGTTTGTGTTAAGCCCCACCTAACTTCATAACTACTTTAAAAACTGAGGTAGAATCCAAAGCGCACGCGTAAAAGATTAGCACCCACAAAGAGCAGGTAAAAAAAAAACTCTTGCTTTGCGAGCTATCTGTGAGCAGTAAGGCTGACGTTGTGGGTTCGATTCCACTCAGGTGCCCCGGGTGTTATTTCTTCGCTTTGTGCTGTAAGAATATCTTGTCTATAATTGAAATAAATTTCGAATTAGTGTAAAGTTAATTAGTGTACAGCGGTTGTGATACTTTGGTTGTGAGAAAGCATGAACCTGATAAATATTGATTAAACAACAGATTAAAAACAACATGGAAGGCAAAAGCTGTAAAGAAGACTAAAGATAAAACATGTTTTTAACTGTTTTTTTTTTAAATACTTTTATAGCAAAATATCAATGATAATGGCAAAACTTGTTCGTATATATATGTAAGAAATCATGGGCACATGCTTAGTAGTATAGGATCTGGTGGGATAAAGTGGTCATAAAATCCTGGTTTTCAACTGAAGTTAATAATACAAAGATATCTTTTAGAACTTCTCTTTTTTTTCGTTTTTATTTTACATTACTTTACACTAAATTTTTGGAAGAAAAAATTTATTTAAATATCTTAATGACATTTTCTGTTTCATATGTGGTAATGACCTGGGTTGGGGTTAAGTCGTCGTAGTTAAAAAAAGAACAGATGTGTAAAACCATCATAAAAAAACTTTTTTTTCTTTTTTAATGCTTTGTACACCTCTTTTCTTTTGAAGAAATTAATTTATTTAAATAAATTAAAAATTTTGATGGTCAACTGATCAAAAGCTGGTTCACCAAAATATTTTTCATGTTTCACCCTGATTTTCATCAATATCATCAGGAAGGCTTATACCCAATGTTTTATTTCTTAGAACATATTGAAGATTTCTTCAATAATGTCTAAATAATATAGTTCTATTATAGAATAGTCTTTGAGGTACTCGTAAACCATTTGCTCGACCAATCTGATAAAAATTCTAATGACCAAAATTTTACAAAGAAGTTAAAAGAAGCGTTCAGATTTTAAAATGTTTCATAAGCAAACAAAAATACTTTGTTCACAAAACAAAGTATTGCCAGAATTAAAATTTGCTGCTTAAAACTTAATTCCTAACTGTTAAAATATAAACTAAAAAAAATACCCTCATTCTTCCATTTATTTCAAATATATAGTCTTTACTTGACATGTGACCACTTTACTCCATTGACCACTTTCCCCCACCAGACTCTAGTACCTTCAAGTATTTTAACCTACTAATTTATTTTTATATTTCAATTTAGAACTCATAGCAAACAGTTATTACCTGATGATTTCACAGCTTTGGATTATTTAAATCATTGAATAGTTAACTTGAAGCATAAGTCAAAT